>NW_013673234.1:0-3705 GCF_000517525.1 Limulus polyphemus
AATGGTGTTGCTACTCGCCGTCGGTGCGAGAGTCGAACGCCGTAGGATGAAAGATACCTGGTTGATCCTGCCAGTAGTCATATGCTTGTCTCAAAGATTAAGCCATGCATGTCTAAGTACATGCCGAAATATAAAACCCTTGATTCAACATGCCCCCAATAAAAAAACATACGCATTTAACTCTCATAAAGATATATACATTTGAGTTTTTAATTTAAAATGTGCAGATATTTTGAACTTTACAGAAAAACTTTTTACCCTTCCACCAATAAAGAGTCCATCCCTGTGAAGGGCTATTGATGAGACCACGTGACAGTTTTCTTCCGATCCAGTTTTATCTTCTTGCGATTCAATCCACTGTAACTGATGACACTCTGTTACAACAGCAGACTCACCATTCACCTGAAAGAGTGTACTGTTTATATCAAGTTGACACTGGTGATCTGTTACTACCTCCACCATCGAAAGTGGATGGAGGTTATGTTTCCACCCCTGTGTGTGTGTTTGTCAGAAAGATTTCTCAAAAACAACTGAATGGATTTGGACGAATGTTGATATACATTTGGACTATGACTCAACTTAGGAGTGATAAGTTTTGGGAGGGTCAAGGTCACGAAAATTCAAGAACTCCTTATCTTTTAACATGGGGGGGGACCAATTTTTCACATTATTTTTTGCACTGTAACTCAATTAGAGATGAAACTTGGTGGACATACGTTAAATATTATTTGTCATTTTTCTGCCGAAAATTGTTTGTGTTCATTGATAACAATGGACATATGGACACATTTTCGTATTTTTTAAGTGCCAAATATGTGGCAGAGGTATGCTATCTTACTGAGTGCTCCTCTAGCTTGGTTTTGTTTCCAGCTAATTTAAGGTATCAAATCACCATCTTAAAGGGGTGGGCACAAGGTTGAGCAAAGGAATTTTTTATATTTCAGCCATTATGGGAAATATTGTGAGATGCTCCCTTGTATCGGTATTCTTTACATAAGTAAGCTTCAGTTGCTGAGGGGATATGATGAAACGTCTCTTGATTGTTCAGTCACTCTCTGTATGCCCATTTAAAGGAATGAATCTGAAAACAAGTTTCACACAAAAAAACACAAATTATTCGTAAAGCAGCTGTAAAATGACCTTACGCTAGAGTCTACAATAATGCAAGTTCTACATTTTGAGTGATAAGTAACTTGTACAAGACTAATTTGTTTTTTTCTGTTAAAGAGTTAGTTATACAAGTTTAGATTCAGGTTTGTTTTTATTGAGATAAACAGTTATGATAACAATCAAAGTGCAGGCATCTTTGGTAGGCTAAACCACCGAAAGTATAAATAGAGGTTTAATTGATAAAACTGTTAAATGCTACACCTACCACACAAGAGAAGAATTTTTTTTGTAAATCAAGTAATCTATGGAGATTCTTCATGTTTTTTTTTGAAGTAAGCTGATAAAAAAGTGACTTTCAGCTGAAACTCAAGCAATTAAAACGTCTTATAAACTGTGAGGTTACCAGAAATTTACAAATAAACTTTAATACCACATGTGTATAATAAATGAGTTAGATTGCAGAGGGTGAAAAAACAATTCTGTCAAACGTGTTTCTCTAAACAGAAGCATGAGAATAAGAAGTAATTTCTCAGTATAATTCTATTAATGTTACAACTTATAATGCAATGCCATCTTACGGTTTTTGCTCATTTAAGATCTTTACTGAGATATCTATCTTAATGGGTAAAAAAAAAAAGTAAAATGCAACAATTATTATTTTTTTGTTACTAATAGTCTGAAGATATAATAAATACCTCGGTAACCAACATTTTCTGCCTTGGAGAAAACACTTTCTCTATATTTTCTACCTACTCAAGTCATGTCTTACAATATACGTATTTATCAAAAATCAGGGCTGTACCGATCGTTGATGGCACTTTGTGAAAGATATAAATTCTGCACCCCCTCCTCCAAAAAAAAATTTAATGTATCATTGCCTTCAAAGATGGAAACTGGCAATCCCTACAGGTTGGTTCTCTGTGCAGGCACACTGCTTGCACTACCCTTGGTATGACCCAGATTATGACGAATAAGCATTGATTATAGAGACAATTGACAAAGTTTGTGGTATATACTGTATACTGTCATTAAGATAGAATACCCTGATAATCAATCCACTATCACATGCAACTAGAACATCTCCATTGGCCGTCCAACAGTGACATCTCGGAACAACCAGTGTTTGACCAGCACACCACAGTTGAAATTCTTCAAGTTCTTGTTCACTCATCTTTGTAACTGGACCAAGAGATAATTTTGACAAGATTTCAGTTGTCAAGTCTAGCCTACAGTCATCTTTGTCTAGACTAACGTCAACATTTTCACTGTCTCCTGGATTGGTTCTTGAAGTCGATGGTAGAGTGACTGTTCTAGAAGTGAAATGAAAGTTTTCAAATATTATACGAGAAAAAAAAAACAAGAATTACATCATCTGTGGAATTCTCCTGTTTAGTACATTAGATATTCTCAATTAATTATGAAAAATAATTCACTTGTCTACATGATCGGGTCAGCATAATTAAAATATTAGAAACTTATTCACATTAATTAACTGAACGAGCACAGGGTAAACTTCATTGAACCAGCCCTGTATTGGGTAAGTAATATTGACGATACTTCCAAGTTTACTACATAAAATGTGGCATGGTTTTAATCAAATGTACGAGTCTGTTGTACACAACATATGTCACTGAACTGCCAACAGCAGTCCAACTCAGATCCTTAAAGGTCAGAGTGTAAGATAATGTTCAGCTCAAGAGTAAAAACACTTTTGTCCAATAACCTGTAGAACCTCTGAAATTCATATCTACAGTTTTTGTCAGTATCCCTGTATATTGTTCTGTTAGTTACTTTCTTTTATCACGAAACGTTGCTAAGTCAGTAATTTATGGTAAAATAAACAGTTGATAACACTGACAACAAATCTGTAATATCACGCTTAATGACATTCTGTAAAAGGTCATGGCATGTGCACTTTGACCCCAACCCATATGTACATAGGGTTAACACTGTTGTATAAATTGGTATGAAAAAATAACTCAAAGATTATATCACAATTTATTTTCAGGTCCATTGTGTTACTGTAAATTAAAAGGTTGGAGTTTAAGATAGGCTAAACTAACTCTGTATTCACGGTAACTGTTGTGTTTTCGAAGCTGATCAGCTAAACCAAAAAATAAAGACTCCAACTTCATCTTTAATCGTGCCAAAAAATAGGGGGGAGGGTGTTTTTAATGTTAATAAAAGATTACATCACAATACACCAAACTTCTTAAAAAATAATAATTCCATTTTAGATTTAAACATTTCAACAACATCATCATAAGTCAAGGTACCAAAAAAAAGATGAGATAATACATATATATTATTTACTCACTATTAGTTTTATTTACGTGAGACTGAATGATCTATAAAAGATGGCATTTATTAAATAATTAAAACAAAGTCTATATATGCTTTTTATTATCAGTAGCTTTATATTGGAAAAACAATTAAAAAAATAAACTATATGTCGAACTGGTGTATTTAAGTGTTTTACACTCACAAAAAAGAAACCTATCATTATGTACCAGCTGCCCAGTGTCGGCTAACAATACGAAGAATTAAACTGTGGCGGATTGCTACAAGTTCTTCAAATACCTATAGAACGATGGG
>NW_013673234.1:3742-7193 GCF_000517525.1 Limulus polyphemus
GTTTGGTCTGATATTTCATAGGTGGTAGTGTCCAGGGTCACTGATGTGGAGTGGAATTCTCTGAAACTAGTCTGGCTCACAGACACACACACACACACACACACCCCAATGAAAGAATAGACCATTCCAGGCTTTTACTCGTTGTTAAACAAATGTTTAAAACAACTCTACTTATTGAACTATATGTATCAATTATATATATATATATAAAAACAGTGTGATCATTTGAATAGAGAGTATAATGCTGGAAACTTATTATGGCAGCTCAGTGAGAAAAGTATCACTACAATGCATTGAAATACTACTGCAGGTAATAATCATCTATCCTTTACAAATAAGGCTTAATATCATAGATGTTGCTAGGAGCTGGCACGCGAGGCCTATATCCCAAATCCCCAATTGGTGTCTCGAAAAGAAAACCACGACCGATATCATACTGAAACGCTGAAAATCCCCGTGCCTATGGGTCCAAGTCCCGATTCTTTTAAGCACCTTGCGAGATGCCTCTGCTTAATGTCGTAGAATACTTGTGGAAGATATAATCTGATGTAGTTAGGATCATATAAGAGGACTTCAATAATTCTTTAACATTTGTCACATACAGAAATTTATTACCATGCCGTACAAAAAAGAAACAAAATCCACGCGTAAATACGATGACTTACTTTAATCTGAATGAAAATTCTTCCCCACACTTCTGTACTTCTCCAATTATAACACAGCTACTCTGAATGAGACAGCACTGCTGTGAATTTAGAGGGTTCGGAGTCACGTGTGTACTACTTGACTGCAACAATGGACATGACACACTAGTTAACTGATCTCCTGTTTTCCAATTCCTGCACAGACAAACAATTCTTAAAGTCAATTTATCTCTATATCTTTGAGTGATATTTTTGAGTCAACGATAAAAAGGAGTACACTTAACAAGACCATGGTTCTAAGCTTTTGATTTCTTATTTTAGTTGAAATATAATCGGTGTAATTATACAATCATAGCTAAGCCACGTCGAGGTGCAATGAGCCCCATATTAACAACTTGTTATTACTGCCTCAATTTAACATGTAAGGACGTAGCCACGCTGACGTACAATGAACCCTTTACTGCTCTCTTATTACAGGTTCAATTTACCGTAATTATTAAACATGTCTTTTCTGATTTTTTTACATTTTTTTGTAGCTTACCACAAAATAAAGGAAAAATCTGGACATCCCGTTACTGAAAGAAGCAGTTCTTGTAAAAACTGCAAAGCAAGGTACTCTTCTGGGCTAGAGCTGTCCCCTGAAAGAATGGAGAATTATAAGGTGATCAAGAGAAACTACGATAACATCTTGTTCATATCACTAGCAGTTGCTTTCATTGTCGTATCTGTGCAGATAAAAAAACATTCTAAATATTTTCAATGGATTTATATAAAGATATCTGATGATCTAATTATCATTATGACACTTTAGATCTACAGTGACCCTGCAAACACTGGTTAAGCAGGAGGTTACATAAAACATACCTCAAAATCGAGACAGTCACGAGTGAGAGGGTGAAACAGAAAAAACAAATGAACATAAAATTTAAGAACTTATAATTATGGTTCTCTATCAAACATTAAGGTAGAGAATTTCACAGAATAATTATGTCATAGCTTTTAAACTCTAAAATTTAATTTCTCCACAGAGCAGACATGGATTAACAGTACAAAATCTTCTAATGCACGAAAAATAGAAACATACACATGGACAAAAATGAACCTACATAACAAACAACCTGTCCTCTAAACCAGTGCTTCTCAACCGGGTGTACGGTTCACCCAGTGATTTTGTTAATTTTATGTTTTATTCATTCTAGTTGTAGTTTGTTTGATGTATATTTAAGTGACATTAAAGAATTTTGCATTTTAATTTAGTTTTTTTTTTCGAACTGGAGTGAGTGAAATGTCGTGAACAACTTATAGGTGTGAATGCTACTGGAAAAGGTTGAGAAGCACTGGTCTAAACAATGTGTGAACATAAGTTGTTGAGATGCACTGGTCTAAACAATGTGTGAACATAAGTTGTTGAGATGCACTGGTGTAAACAATGTGTGAATGTAAGTTGTTGAGATGCACTGGTCTAAACAATGTGTGAACATAAGTTGTTGAGAAACACTGGTCTAAACAATGTGTGAACGTAAGTTGTCGAGATGCACTGGTCTAAACAATGTGTGAACGTAAGTTGTTGAGAAGCACTGGTCTAAACAATGTGTGAACATAAGTTGTTGAGATGCACTGGTCTAAACAATGTGTGAACATAAGTTGTTGAGAAACACTGGTCTAAACAATGTGTGAACGTAAGTTGTTGAGATGCACTGGCCTAAACAATGTGTGAACATAAGTTGTTGAGATGCAGTCAGTCTGTGTGTGAACGTAAGTTGTTGAGAAGCACTGGTCTAAACAATGTGTGAATGTAAGTTGTTGAGATGCACTGGTCTAAACAATGTGTGAACGTAAGTTGTCGAGATGCACTGGTCTAAACAATGCTACCACCTAGAATATCCAACTCACCTGTTCAGGTAAAATCTTTCCAGCAAAAAAATATCAGATAAACTTTTTCAAAATATAATAATTTCAGAGAAAGAAAAAACAATTCTAAACTCTGAAAAACCAACAGTTTCAATCATTAATACTTTTTTCTTCATTTGTCAGTATTATTAATCATGGAATCAAACAAAAAATACTTTAAAATTAACATGTAACAGGAAACACTGACAGATTATACATTCTCTTATCTAATTTGAACATCTGATTTAAATTTATTCTTGGTATTTCTCTTTTTTTTTTAGACATAAAAAAAGATTATTTTGTCTGTTCTTCTCTACGTTATTTCCTGAAAATCTATACACATTTTTATAGAAAAGAAGAGATGGAAGTTTGAGTCTTACCGTAATTTCCACGTACGACGTTAAACTTACCTTTTAGCTCCCTAACTTTTTCAAAATTTGGGTACGACAGTATAAAAATATTAGGATTTAGGTAATGCTCAATTATTGCAATAACATTTTCATTTGGAGAAGCCGTGAGCAACAGAATGTCATCTTCAAATTCTGAGTATGTAACTGGTTCAGTATTTTCAGATAAAACTTTAATACAGTGACCACACGGAAAGCAGAACTTATTATCTTCCACATAGCACAACGAACGTGGGATGCCTCCATGGTTCCAACTGGAAGAAATATGAAATCTAAATACCACAATACTAGTAAAAAAAACAACAAAAGACTGGTATTTGTTACAATTTTAAATACATAAATAATTACAGCTTGCTCCAAAGCTAAAAGACTCTTGGGTGATAAAACTTGAATGTGTATAAGTTTTTAGATTAGTTTGAAAAAAAAACAAAAAAAGTCTTCATATTTTAAGATATTACTAAATTTTACTTTTTTTGCAAAGGTATCAATGCCTACTTTAAACTCGATTAA
>NW_013673234.1:7325-8919 GCF_000517525.1 Limulus polyphemus
TTTAAACTCGATTAAAAAGGCTGAACTTTTAAAATATATTAATTGATGTAACAAGTACTTTATGATGTCATCAGAAAAAATTATAATTGTTTGCAGGGCCATCAGCTTTTTGGGAGTCTGTTCGAGCGAGACTTCTGAAAAAAAGTAAACTTTTTGTGCATGGTTATGTGCCATAAACACCAAATGGGGTCACCTTCGAGGGAGCATCCTCCCCCCCCCCATACAATTTTAATTCAAGAAAACATTTCCTGGATTAATGTGATACTAAATTTGACCTGGATCCAGCTGATCAACCAATCATGATTTATTATAGAAATATCCTAAATTGACCAAAACATGAGATTTGTTTTATTAATATGTGTGGGAGTGATAACAGACTCACCTTCACTGCCTATGTGTTGAAAGATCTGTATCTATGATCTTATGACACAAAAAATGCATTATTTATTGTATTTGTACAAATTTAAACTTTAACATCAAATGATTATAGGCTATCTATTGGGTGAAGTTAAAAATCACACTCAAAAGGCATTATAATTTGGACATTGTGTAAAACATTATCAATTTTACTAAATAGTTTCTACAGATTAATCACGATATTATCGTAAACTTGCTAATATACACTTTGTTTTTTATTTAAATTTTTAGGTCTATGGATTAGGTATAATTTTAAACTTTGAAACTTCATTTTTTTTTGGGGGGGGGGGATAATGAAATCTTGATATTACCTGAATTCTAGCTTTCCTGGTTTGTTTCCTGCCATAGTAAACGTTAGTTTCCCATACAGATAACACAAGATTCTTAATCTATCTTAGTTTTAAGTTCGAACGTGAGTCTAAACCCAAGTTTTATAACGTAGTTTATCCAACTCTAGACCGTTCAGCTCTTTTTCCAAACAAAAATTTCAGATGAATGATAGCCTAACTTAAAATTTATTTAAGTTAAATAAATCATAAATGTATTACCATCGCCAAGACTAAGTAATAATAATAATAATGACATGCCAAACCCAATTTAAAAATGTTAAATTATGAGAATTACAAAATTCGTGCGATAATACTACGACTTGACTAATTATGCTTTAATTTATTATACCTAAATACAATCAGTTTAATGGTTCCGTAAAACAGGCTTAGCATATATTTGTTAGACTATCAGTTTCCATGACTACCGGAGTAAATCGTCTTCTTAGCGCCCTCTGACAGTCGAAATATATCAAAAATACGAGTTTGAGTGACATTTATTGTTTACCACACAACAGGCTATCAATCTGTGTACTACCCATCACGAATATCGAAACCCGGTTTCTAGCGTTGTAAGTCCGCAGACATAACACTGTGCCACTGGGGGCAGATTTTTCAAATTATTTTGTTTATTATTTAGCACTTCACAATGGATTTATCGCTAACAGTAAATTAAAACACATGAACAACACTCTTTTGTGTATTCTGATCCCTACGTTATTATGATGATTGAAACAATTATACATAATCTGTTTCCTTGTGAATTGTGGAACGGTGTATTTTTATTGTTTAAGATCAGTACTGGGAAAATATTTAATAATGACAGGGGAAAAACATTTATTCTTATTAAT
>NW_013673234.1:9919-12666 GCF_000517525.1 Limulus polyphemus
GTTTAAGATCAGTACTGGGAAAATACTTAATAATGACAGGGGAAAAAACATTTATTCTTATTAGTAAAATAACTTTTTAATCAAAAATAAGATAATTATACTACTTTGCCATTCATAAAGTTGTTATATCTGAGGATCGAAATGTTTTTAGTTTCAAAGGTGTTACAATTATTTTGATTTGCATGGTAAAGATTAACAAACTAATTTTAGGGTTAGTTTTTATTATAAAACACAATGTCTATACAATGGACTATCTGTGATTTGCCCACCATGGGTATCGAAATTCGGTTTTTAAAGTTAAAAGCCTTCTGACGTACTGCTGTGTTACTGAGGATCAATTATGAACATTAAAAAATATCGAATTTCTTCCGAACAAATAAGTTAGCCTTCTGTGAAAAAAAGAACAAATAAGTTAGCCTTCTGTGAAAAAAAGAACAAATAAGTTAGCCTTCTGTGAAAAAAAGAACAAATAAGTTTTTTTTTCACAGAAGGCTAACTTATTTCTTAAGATTACCAGTGGAAATAAAATAGTTTGCTGTCACATAGTAGCCCCCAGTGGCACAGCGGTATGTCTGCGGACTTATAACGCTAGAAACCGGGTTTCGATACACGTGGTGGGCTTAGCACAGATAGCCCATTGTGTAGCTTTGTGCTTAACTTCAAAGTCACATAGTTTTTTTCTCCTGACATACGCTTCATTTCATTTTGTTGATATTGTTGTAACGTTTTCAACAGCTGGGCGGTTTCTTTTGGAGTAGTTGGAAAATAATAATAATTATTATTCCAAGTCCAGTCTAGTAACGATAATAAATGAAGGTATTTAGAATCAAAAGGATTTTGACCTAGGACTGTAAGATCTGTATAATAAATAGATGACTAAATATGGATATATTTCACTTCATCAGTAGTTTTTGTTAGGGGTACTTTCACTTTGCCACAAGTTGTAATTTGTAGGCCTAAGTTTACAAACAACGTTTCAATAGAAAGTGCGATGCTAATGTTACCTAGATGTAGATATTATTAGCATCTCACGTTTTGAAGTCTACAAGTTATAGATTTCCTTAGCTAATCGATTGAATGGATCCGATAACTGTCACTACTAAAACGTACTGAATCCTCACTGGATAATTCACTGGCTTCTCAATCAATAATTATTCGAATTTATATATTATTCTTGTTTTTACATACTTCACAAGGTTTATCGATTATTAACTTTCATAAACTTTAACGATTTTAAACGTCATGCGCTCTCTAGCAAACATCTAAATTAAAACGTTGAAAATATAGCTTACAAAACTGACAAGTTAACTATCTTTCTTTATATTAATTTCAAACGTATAATTTTAAATTTCTTAGAAACGCATTTGAGAGTGGCTTATTAAAAAACAACAACAAAACAGAAAATAACCGTATTGTAAGTGAATGGGTTTGAGAGACAGAAATTATAAGTATTTTTGAGTCATATTTATAATTTTTCTGTCCACCAGGAGATATAAGATCAAGAAAATGTTTAGTGCATACATTTTCAAAGACAGCAGATAATAATAAATGATATATTAAGTCAACACATTTCCTTGACAATTCCTGTATTTGTATTTAGTATACGGTTCGTTTTTGAAATGGATAACATAAAAGAAATCTTAACCTAGTATACAGCTAGTTTGACCTTCGCAATAAATGAATAATTGGGGTTCGTAGACCTAGTATATGTAAAAGCATTGTTACGTGGAATGAAAAAAACAAGACTTAATTTACCGCCAAACAAATAAACAAACACTTCATTAACAGATGAAAATTGAGAATGAATTATATTTATAGGCTGCTGATATCTTTTGTGGTGAGATGTTATTAGTTATGAGGTTGAAAATGAAATAACTTTATTGAACTTTAGAGTAAATAAATTGTATTTAGCAAAATCAATTAAAATTAACTTTACTTAATGATGTTAATCGAAGAAAATACATACAGGAAATAAGTCTTGATCCTTTGAAGTTATAAACGCTGAAAACCCGTTTACAATTCATCGTCTTCATGTGATTAACCAATCAGAAAAGTGAAGAACACAAATCCAAAAATATTTTTTGTCTACGTGATAACGACAGAGCTACCCCACATAGTCAAGATGAAGTAAGGCACAAATAAAACTAACTCCTGAAACAGTTGGTAGTTCCCATAGGCGGACCCTACTACAGAAAGTAACACTTAGGATTGAATTAGCATACGACCTCTACCGGAATTAGTATGTTTCTAAATTCAGTTTACGTATATATTTGTTTACATTTGTAAATATGAGATTAAAGCTTGAGGAGTGTATGATTTGTGTTAGTTGCGTGTTACAATATCTTTGGGATTTAGAATAGTTTATTATTTATTTATTACAATAAATTTGATTTTCATCATGGGCTATTTCCTCTTTGCCCACTGCAACGATCAAGCTCTGATTTTTAGCGTTATAAGCCCTTAAGCTTACTGCTGAGACATTGGAGGTAACATTTATAAGCCTTTATATTGTTACGACAGCGGAAGTCACGTGACGCTGCTGGCGCTTTGGCGCTGGTGGCGTGTGCGAGGAGTTTCTCGAATGATCGTGAATTACCTAGTTTGTTCGGGACGCCCTCTTTTTTAGTATATAAGCCCGGCAAATAAAGAATAGAATGGCAGATAGATCGAAGAGATATGCAGATAGATTGAAGATAGAGATAATTGAGTCGAGCGAACAGTAGGCACCGTAAGTAAAGTGTGTGAAT
>NW_013673234.1:13656-20379 GCF_000517525.1 Limulus polyphemus
GGTATATATAAGGGTAGTCGGGTATATATAAGAGGGGGACAACGTGACGCGGTAAAATGTAGTGTGTGTAGACAGTGAGTATTTGATCTGCAGTCAGAAGTATTATTGAGCACGTTCGTTGTTATAGCGTTTGTTTAGCGCGATTGTTGAAGTTGAGTGTATCGTAAAGTTATATTCGGAAAGAATAAACCAGTTTTATTAAGTAAATACTTGTGTCGCTAAAGTTTCGTCGAAACGAAGTTACGGGAAGTTAATTAACAAACGGAGACGTAACAGCATGCCAGATTGTCGATCTGAGGGTCCATGTTTCGCATTCTGTTGCTAAAACATCGCGCTAGGCACTTTGGGGACTTGGGGGCACTATAAGAGTGACGGACAAACTTTACTATTCGAATAAAGTTGCCCAAGAATTGGCGGTGGATGCTGTTGACTAGCTGCCTTTCCTCTTGTCTATCAGCACAAAATTAGTTTTAGTGTAGATAGGTTTTACGAAGCTTTGCGCGAATATTCGAAACAAAGGAAAATAAACTCTGAGGAAAAAACAAACAAAGAATTCAGTCTAATCCTGAATACCAACAGACTTTGTTATATTTGCACCACATCGATGTCTGTGATGATTTCCATGGTAACCCCCGATAGTTGAAAAATACATTGCTAATCTCATTGATATTTGATTGTCACTTGGGAATAACAAAGACATTTTGAGAATTATGTTTGTTTGTTTGTTTTGAATTTCGCGCAAAGCTACACGAGGGCTATCTGCGTTAGCCGTCCCTAATTTAGCAGTGTAAGACTAGATGGAAGGCAGCTAGTCATCACCACCCGCCGCCAACTCTTGGGCTACTCTTTTACAAACGAATAGTGGGATTGACCCTCACATTATAACGCCCCCACGGCTGAAAGGGCGAGCATGTTTGGTATGACGGGGATTGGAACCTGCGACCCTCAGATTGCGAGTCAAGCGCCTTAACCACTTGGCCATGCCGGGCCGATTTGAGAAGTATAATAGTGGCATAGCAGTAAGTCTGTAGGCTTATAACGCTAAAAAACGGGTTTCGATACCCGTGGTAGGTAGAAAATAGACATCCCTATTGTGTAGTTTTGAGTTTCACAACAAATAAACTATAAAAAAAAGTTACGATAATAACATAGAAATAAATATTTTTGAATAATTTAAGAACTTTTAATATTTCACTGAGAACAATTCATTTTTGATAACAAGAAAACTTTCTTCGCGCGAATTTATAGATTTTTCAGATTCTTATTCCTGTACAAAAATGCCTAACTAGGTTTGAATGATAAATACTGAATACCCTGCTAGTTTAAAAAATAAAATAAAAAAGGTCTCTGGGTATAATGGTCGTCAGAGTGATAGCCACACGTCAGTGCGTATTTTAGGCACTAGATGGCAGCACATTATATTTCGAACTTTTGCACGAAGCTACCCAAAATGCTATTTGCGTTTAATCATTCTTAATTTTGAACTGTTATTCCAGAGTCAACACCATCATCCACTGCGAACTCCTCTTTTCTGACCTAATACGGGGATTTGACTGTCACTCTTAAAAAACCTTAAAGTGCGGAGCGCGTTTTTGCGGCAACAAACGTGGGTTAGAGGTAAGTTTATGGACTTACAACTCTGAAATCCGGGGTTTGATTTCAGAACGCAGGTATCTCATTGTGCAGCGTTACGATAATAAATAAACAAGTATTTATACGGCTATGACTTCAAAAATCACGAAATGGTGGCATATCACACCTCTTATTGTTTCTTATAACGCCTAACAAGAAAGTGCGAAAATAAAATAATATTTTAGAATGTTTGTTTGTTTTAAGCACAAAGCTGTTCTATGGGCCATGTGCACGGTTTCCATCTCAGGTATCAAACCCTGAATTTTTAAGTGTTACAAGCCCGCAAACTATCCGCTGAGCCACCGGAGTGTATTTTTATAACGAATGTTGATAATGTTTGATTTGGTTGTTGTTAAGCGAAAAACTACATGACTGGCTATCTATGTTATGCCACGGGTATCGAAGGTGGGAGTTTAGCGTTATAAGCCTTCACACTTACCGCTGGGACGCCTCAAAACTTTATATATTCCTCATTTCTTTGTTTCAAATCAAAGCTGTTATCATTGTATGTATTTAAAAATAAAATGAACATTTCCAGAAATATTGACTTTACATAATCAAAATTACCAATCAGAAGGCTTAAACTTTCAAGATACGAATGACCAATCATGAACAGGGCGTTAATAGAGCTCTGGAGCTGGCGAGTCGGGTTCGAACCTGTGCAGTACCACAAAATAGTAGAATACTATTGACCGGCTGATACTGGATGATAATTGGTAGAGTACTGTTGACCGGCTGATATTGGTAGAGTACTGTTGACCAACTGATATTGGATGATAATTGGTAGAGTACTGTTGACCGGCTGATATTGGTAGAGTACTGTTGACCGACTGATATTGGGTGATAATTGGTAGAGTACTGTTGACCGACTGATACTGGATGATAATTGGTAGAGTACTGTTGACCGGCTGATATTGGGTGATAATTGGTAGAGTACCTTTGACCGGCTGATATTGGATGATAATTGGTAGAGTACTGTTGACCGGCTGACATACTTCTGGTCAGTAGCTCAAAATCAGGAACGATAGGAGATAACCTTAGAAGATTCGACATAAATACAAAGAACACTAACCACTAATGTTTACGTATTTTTGGACTCCATTTTAATTCACCATACAGTAACCTAAATTAATTTAGGTGTGTGAATAATGTTATGACACTGCGCCTAATTCAGTCCACAGCAGAAGGTACTGCCAATCAAGGAAAACGTAAGGCTCCTACGTTAGAGCGCCCCCTAGTGGCACAGCGGTATGTCTGCGGACTTACAAGTTTCAAAGTTAACATTTCCTTCAAAACAAACCTCTTCCTGATTGATACGTTTTCTAAATCATTTAATATTTATTTTAATATTCACATCTCTAGCATTACACGCAGAACAGAAGGAGCTATTTGCATCGTGTCGCCGCAGGAATCGAGCCCTGAACTTTAGCGTTATAAGCCCTCAAGCTCACCGCCGAGTCGTCGCCAGGAGTCCAGTTGACGAATCTGTGAAAAAAAAATTAAACAACTAATTTTTGTTTTTCAAAAATTAATTTATAACATTTAATTATTTCTCTTTGTTGATAATAGGAGGCAGAAAAAAAGAAAAGATGAAAAACAACTATCTTGAGTTTGGATCCAAATTTTCAGAATAATATAAAGATTTGTTTTTAATGAGGAATCTGCCAAACCAAATAACTGATTCAAAAATACAATAACAGCAACATGTACAGTAGACGAGTTCCGGTTTTAATAATCCCAACATTTTCATCCATAGTATCACCTCAACATCATACAGAAAATTAAAAAAAAGGTTAATAACACTATTTATACAATCAGAAAAGTGAAGTGTGTTTGTTTATTTTATAATAACTCTATGGACCGTTTCATTATTAGTATTTTTAGGGTGAGAAGCTTCCTGTGAAGGGGCGAAACTAACAAGCACAATTTCCACTTGCCCGGTGGTCATCATATATATATATACGTTAATTTCGTTATTAAGCGCAAAGCTACGCAACAGGCTATTTGTGCTGTGCCAATCGCGGGTATCGAAACCCAATTTTTAGCGGGGAGTTGCGGTGACTTGAGTGGTTGTAAGTTGTATACAAATATTTCATTTTGTGACGTCACACATAGTTGAGGTGTTTCGATTAATTATAAATAATTAGTAATTAACTCTGCAAGTTAATCCCTTCCAGGATAAGGTTGGCTCACGCATATGGTTTGCAATGTAGAAATAAGAGGGAAAAAAAAGGAAAGAGGGGTTGGAAAACCAGAGGTGTTGACACCTAGCTGACACTGTATTATGGGCACTTCTGCTGTTGTCATGGCAATAAATATATCTTTTTTGATGATATTAAGGAGAAAACTATGCACGCGGGTGTGCAACAACGTACAAACATCTGGCAGAGGGTGACCCACACACACGCGACTATATGTTTTACGTATAATCTCGCCTACTTCATATTTTGTTATCATATTTATATAAAAAAAGAGTAAACGTCTTACACGATACGATGGGAAAACAACAACAACAACAAACCGACTTAAATTCAAGACGAATCTCTTTATTTCAAGTTGAATGTTTTCTAATGCAGATTTAGACGACCCCTTAATTATCTCCATCTGTTTCATAATCTTCTGTTTCCTGTCTCAGTGCTAGTTTGTTTTGTTGTTGTTTAACGTATCCTTTCTTGGCCGTTTCACAGATATAGAGATTAGCTATGAAGATTATAATAAGATTGACTCTTGTATGATTCGTTATCGTCATTTTTACCATATTTAACGTAAATTATAACGGTACTGACTCTTGTACAAATCATTTTACTACAATACACGAGTTTAAGTGATATTCTACGCACACGTACAAAATATTAATTAACAATCAAAAGATGAAAATAAACTTGATGTACTTCTGTTTCAAGAGTAAATAAAACCAAAATTAAGATTAACAAATATTTTTATTTATTGATTTTGAGGTTCTTTTGTCATGCTGTTTTGTAGCCTACAGATTGCATAATTCTTCTCGTGATTCATGGCATCCGCACGTTTTACTGACGTCACGACAGTACAAATTGCAACGTTAAACGTCCCTTATGTGACATCATTTTTGTGTCTACTGACTGACAGACAGACAACACACTATAGTATAGTGGTTTAAACAGGTGACGCCTAAAGACGACCTTCGGCCCCCTTTCGGGGAAATTATACAAGTAATGACATCAGTGTAAATTTATCCCGAAAAATATATTCATCATTTTTTAGCCTTTTCCATAATTGCTACACCAAACTTAGATTTTGAAACAAAACCCCCTGAAGGTTAGGGGAAGTTTTACCACTCTAGTATTTAATAATAACGATAAAGTTCACCTGTAGGTTTGGGGACTTACAACACTAAAGCTCTAGGTTCAATTCCAGCGATAGGCCATATATCCCATTGTGTAATTTTGCACAAAGAAAATAACAACAATAATAAACAACATCAAGTCAATCAAGCTCATAAAATACTAATATCAAATTACAAAAAAAAAAACAAAAAACAAGGTAAATATTTTATTTGTTTTACAAAACGCGTTAGTTTCTAAATAGTAAACATTGCTGTTTTGGAATATATTGTACAGAAAGTCTCGAAGAATGTGCAGGAAATGTTTTTATTTTTTCAGGTATTTTACAAAAGGCTTTCTGCACTAGCGATTCCTAATTTTGAAGTGTCCGACTAAAGGAAAAGGAGCTAGTCAAGAGCACCCGCCGTCAACTCTAACTGACCGAACAGTGGGATTTAACTATTACTTATAATAAACGGTAATGGACAAGTCATGAACTCTAACCACTAAGCCTCGCACGGGATAGAGACCAAAACACCGTCTCAAGGAAGCGCCATCATACGGACAAAAAAATAACAATAAAAAATCTATATTGACTTGACCACTGGAAAATTTTCTCTCTCACGAAATGAAAGTTCTGTAGAACTTTGAATCGACTGATCTTCTAATATAACGTTACTCTGAACTCGTCTTATTTGTGTTTTAAATAATTTCTACAGTATTTACATTCGCACGCTCTTAACAGATACAGCATTAGAAACTGCTACTCTCAATGAAATTCTTCTCATTACTTTTTATTCACCCCCCCCCCCCCACAGTGGGTCAACAGTAAGTTTCAGACTTACAATGTTAAAATTCAGAGTTTTATTGTATTGTTTTTCACTATGTACCAAGCCAATAAAAATCCTTATGTAATTATGTAGCTGGATTTCTTGTTTCTTTCTTTCTTTTTGTTTTTTACATGTAAAGCTACTTGAGAGTAGCCTGTGTCCAGTGTATATAATTTGGCCGTGACCTTCTCGTATAACATGACCCTGATATTTAGCACCAAAATCCCTTTTTGTTCGCGATGCAAGATCCTGTTTGAAACATTCGCGTTTAAACGTGCATCAAATGTCTTGTCCAGAAACTGGTATTGTGTTGAGTTGATATAAAAATGTAAGTAGTGATGTTCAGAACGAAGTGGGAGTGTCAGGGAATGACACACACACACACGCCTCAAGTACAAAATGCCTAAAATAGATTTGTTTATTTGTTTGTTTCAGATTTTCGCAGTGTGCTACGTAAGGGCTATCTGCACATAGCCGTACCTAATTTGGTCGTAATAGGCAGGAGGACAGTGGCGTAACTACAGTTGTGGGGGCTGCAGGGGTATACTTATACCACTGCAAGAGGAACTAAAAACTTAGAAATAATCTGAACGATTTGATTCGTCAGTTAAATACTCTCATTATTGTCTATATTCTCGGCCATAATCCCAATAACACCTCACCAAGTTCAATTTTTATACTTTCCAATCTCACAAATCTTTTCATATACAATGTCTCAATCAGGAGTAAAATGTGACAGGGGCAAATCTATCAGAAGCCTCGTCAAAAAAGAAAAAAAGTTACAGAATCAAACATATTTAAGTATAAGAATAGACAAATACGTACCACACATGCATTGGCGTTCGCAAAATTTTTTTCAGGGAGGGGCAAAGTAGTGTAAAATTGTGAATTGAATAAAAAAAATCATATACGTATGCTGAATGAATAAAAAAATAATTGTTGCTCACTTCCCCCCCCCC
>NW_013673234.1:20400-34406 GCF_000517525.1 Limulus polyphemus
TCCCCCCCCTCCCCCCCCCCCGCCGGACGCCCATGCGTACACAAGTACGTTGTCAATTTAATCAATAATAATAATAGGTTCATATTTGTTTGATATAAGTATTAGGCATTTTATATATTACCCATAAAAAATTGTATATACGAATATTTTGACACGCCCCAGCCTTTTATTTATTATATTATAAGCTGCTAAGACCTATAAATATAACCTGCCAAATATTTTCCATTTATTTGATACACATTTCATGGTAATACACCACAATCTTCCTTTTTCCCAGTCCGTTTCCGGCTATCTAGAAGCTGATTGGTTAACTAGGTCCGACACCATCTGACGTTAGTAAATAGCGCCCACATATTGAGAAGTTTGTGTACTAAACTTACGTGAGTCAAACTATACTGGTCAGGCGAGTTTATAATATGTATGTGTGTCAAAGAATACAGGTAGTCAGTGCTTGGCGCTATAGTATAGGTACGTATAATATTGGTTTCTGCTCATCAGTTCGTGTCGTTAAACGCCACTCCGATTGAACACAACGATTTACACGTGTACAGTACTCAAGCCCATCTTGCGAAACATTGTCAGTTTTGACTGACAGGTGAGAAGAAACTTTAACAATTCTGGGTTGCTTTGGAATCTGACTTGAAGTTACTGCTATAAACACACCAAATGAAACTCTGTAATCCACAGACTACACTAACACGGAATATCTGTCCACGTACTGTTGAATGAAATTGAATAATGACAACTATAACACACGTATATGTACAGCTAAGCATAAAATCTGGGGTAAGCCTAAGAAAATTTGAAGACAAGAACCAAAAAAGATGAATTCAATAATATAGTAAACCGACTACAAAATAATTGAAGTTTATAACTACTTTTAGCAATCTCAAACTTTTACATCAGATTTAAACCACACATCTTTTTTAGATTTATTTGTTTGTTTTGAAGTTAAGCACAAAGCTGCACAATGGGCTATCTGTGCTCTGCCCACCACGGGTAGTTAAACCCGGTTTCTATCGTTGTAAGTCCACAGACATACTGCTGTGCCACTGGTGGGGGGGGGCTTTTAGATTTATAAAAATATGTTTATAAGTTTATATAATAATGTACTTTGCAAGCTTCCATAAGAATTTATATACGAACTACTATAACAATGTATTTAATACTTTCAATAAAAATACCTTTACAGCATTCTATATAAATGTTTTTATAAGCTCCTGTGCAAATATATTATTTAACAGAGTGGCTGTAAGTTATGTTGACAGTATTGTTTACTTGTTTTTGTTTTTTTATAGACAGAATATCGTGACACTGTCTATACTGTTATTTCGATAGTTTCAGGAATAAATGTGGTTAGCGTGTCGGGCTGCGTATCGAAAAGTCTGGAATTCGAGATCTGATGCTCCTGAACACATTCCGCATTTTCAGCTGTGAGCGCGTTATACGAGTGACAATCAGTCCCGTTGTTTGGTTGAGAGCTCTTGCGGTGGCGAATGATTCCGGTTTATTAGGAATTCAAAATGGAGGACACACCGAACACTAGGGGGTCACTGACTTGGCCGATTAGCTAAAGTGCTCGTAAGCTTCCGTTTAGGCTAAAAATTCCATGTTCGATTGCCTAGAGTAAACTTTCTATATTTGTAGTAACACCAAACATCGGGCGCGTAGCAGGAGCAGTAATCGTTTGCTAAGCCTCATTTATGTTACTCTTTATAAGGTCAGTCGAAATCTGTGATTTAGTATAGAAAATTTATGCGAAAAGCAAAAAATAGTTTCCAGTAAAAAATAAATAACTAAGAGGTTTTGAGAATCAGGTAAAGTTTCCTTTCACAATGTCGAAAGTTTTCGACATGGGAGACATTTACGAATAAGAATGAAAAAAACAACAAAAACCAGATTCTTTAACTTTGGCGACGACGAATAAACGGGTAATTTACGATACAGAGTAGAAGTAAAAATTACTGTAATAACATGGAAATACGATTACATTACAAGTTTCACTGATCGTAAGATAATATTTTTTGAAGAATTCACAAGCATGATTAACTACAAAGCGTTATTGTATCACGAAGGTACTTATTATATCACGAGGTGGTAAAATATACAGTGTTTGCTACGCGCCGGTATGACGTCACCAATGTTAATATGCATACAACATGTGTTAGTTTCTCGACAGCTTTGTTTTATCTGTTGTTTCGTGCTATCGATTAGCCTCATCGTTACTATAAGGCGCTAGTAACAGTAATTTGTACCACAGAAAAACAGAATGTACCTGTACTGATACACACCAGCGTGTTTGTTTGGTGTATATAAACTCTTATTTTCATGATCACATTTTGAAGTTGATGTAACTAATTTTACTCATCTACACAATTTAAATATATATATTTATCGTACATTGAAATAAAAAAACAACAACGCACAACAAAGAAAGACGCCAGAAATAAGTTAACGTTTCTTCCGAGGCCTTTCGAGTCTGTAGTGAGTTAGTATTTATGTTTACTTACATTTGTAACCGGTGGTTACAACAAAAAACAGTTTTGCTTAGCTACGGCAACAGAGTCAATATGGCCGCCAGTTGCCCGCATTTGTTGAAAACATTTTCTTTGTTACCAATGGACGGGTCGCTTCCATCAATAAATGATATTAACGACAAAAGAGTAATCGCAAACGATCGAAAACTACGAGGGGGCCATAAAGACCTGAGGAGTGTAAACCTCATTTCCATAATGATCTCGTTTTCTTCCGCGTGTTACTTAAAGATTTCTTTCTAAAGTTTTATTTAAATTTAAAACATCATCAAAAATATTTTTGCATTTCGAAAATCAACTAACTCTTTATGCTTTTATGCACTCTATGCACAATTCCACAGCCTTTATTTAGTCAGACATTACTCATAAAATCTACATTAATTTGTTGTTGTTTCATTTAAAACATTTCAAGTATAAATACTGATAAACGTAACAGCTTTTATGGTTAAAATATAGAAGTAAATATAATTGTTACAAGTAAACTCGCTTTGTTAATTCAAGTGTAGCCTAAGTCAGCGGTTCTCAAACTTTATTCACCCCTTTTAATATAACATTTTTTCGCCGACCCTCTAAACCTATCGATGTTTTTTGTTTTGAAAAAAACAACAACAAAATTCCGTGTCGATAAAAGTCGTATTCTAATATTAAATATTTTGATTCACATACATTTAATTTTACGAAAAATATTTATAATTCTGTAAATCATATTATTTTAAATATTTTAATAAAATTTTGTGATTACAATGGTTCAAACTGCTAGTTTTCGATCATAATGGCTGAGGGGAGGAGATATATTTTTGTTAATTTTTTTTTGTAAAGAGCAAAGCTACACGATGGGCTATACGTGCTTAGTCCACAGAGGGTATCGAAACCCACTCTTTATTGTTAGAAGCCCGCATAGTTACCGCTTAGCCTCCAGGGGGGTTTCGTTGCAAGATGAATGAGTTTGACCTTTATTTAGTCTTTAGCTAAGTCATCCCTCTAAATATCAGCTCGAGCGTGAAGCGAGTTGATAACTTAAAAAACAAACTAGCCCATAATGAATAACAAAGCCCATACCACGCCCAGCTGAGTTACATGATTTATTGTATTGGTTCTTATCGGTTTGTTATATCTCCAATTTTAACTCATCGTTTTTAACAGAACAATACAAAATGTAAATATAAACTATTTTCCATGTAAATTTGGCATTGTTCCCTTAGTGCAGATTTAAACTCGATTGTAAATTACTTTACACGGCATTGTGTATTTACCTCTTTCTTTATCGTTCTGTATCTATATCGTTTCGAATTTTGTACATAACTATAACAGTTTTAGTCCAGTCATACATCTGATGTAGAGCATTCACCCGAAATGTTGCAAGTTTCCGATCAGCTTTATCCATCTGTGACGCCCCCCAGCGGCATGTCTGCGGACTTACAACGCTAGAATCCGGTTTCGATACCCGTGGTGGGCAGAGCACAGATAGCCCATTGTGTAGCTTTGTGCTTAATCACAAACAAATAAACCATCTGTGTTGTAACACAGAATTATATTTTAATCGTTTAACTTTGTGTAGACAGTTCCATAATAATACATGTTGTAACACAGAATTTTATTTTAATCGTTTAACTTTGTGTAGACAGTTCCATAATAATACATGTTGTAACACAGAATTTTATTTTAATCCTTTAACTTTGTGTAGACAGTTCCATAATAATACATGTTGTAACACAGAATTTTATTTTAATCGTTTAACTTTGTGTAGATAGTACCATAATAATACATGTTTATATGTGTATCAAGATCTTGAGAGAGACACACAGAGGGAGAGTTTAAATATTCGTCTTTTATTCATCACGCTACACCGATAATTACTTAAAAATTAAGGATATTACAGTGTGTATAAGTTAATGAATAATTGCTCAGCGTGATCTCCATTTCTTCTCAATCAAGGTCAGACATTTTTCTTTCCACAGTATACGTTAGTTTCCTACAAAGGACGCCGGGATAGAAATGATGACGCCATGTTGCAGCGCTGTACGAGCGCCACAAAAAAACAGGCTTTAAGACTACACAGAGATTTCAGCGTAGCGCGACAATACACGTCTTTCAAGTCGTTTACTGACGTTACTTTCACAATGGCGATCATAATGTGACACTCAAGTACAAAAACAAAGGTTTTCGCAAAAAAATCGCAAGTAATTTGCTTATATTGGGGAGGGATATTAATTTTTACTTTTTGCTGAGTCACATTGTTTGGCCTAAATTACATGCTTACACAGGGAAAGAACAAATACACTAAAAACAGTCGGTAGGATCCATCTGTCTATTAATAGTATCCGTTAGTCTGTTTTTTTCTCTCTCTCGGATGTCATACAATCAGCTAAATGTTGACAGTAAATAAAGCCGCAAATAAACTCTTTAGAAACTTTCGGCTCTGGAGTGTATGCTTAAGTAAAGAAAATAGTTTTTTATCAGTTCTACGCCGAATTCGTTATTCAGTTCAATAAAACTTGCTAACAAGAACACGTAGGACAAAATCGAAGATAAATTATGTTTGAACCAGTAGCAATTTCAACTGGAAAGTAAAACACAACAAAAAACAACTGTTGGTTTATATACTATGAGAGGGTGTAAATGGCACATTTAAAACCAATAACACAATAAGCTGAACTGAACGTTTTATGTTCTTTCTTTTGTAGTATGTACGGTTTCCATCTCAACGTTTTTGTTTCCAGGCGCTGACCACTTATTAGGTCTAAGCCTACTTCACTTTACTTGATCAGTACAAGGCCAGCGTCTTTAACTTGCCTCAGGGATACGGAAATAATCAGGTTGATAAAAGCAATACCATATAAACGTTTGCATGTTTATTATTATTATTATAACGGCGTAAGTTATTTTCTTCTTCCAAATATATATCAGTGTCAATACTCAGTATTCCTTTTGTTTAATATCATTTTCGGCGTACGTATTGGGGATTAGGTCAGCGATTAATTTTGACTTGCTTATCCTGTTATATTATCCCAAACAATGGAAAACTTATAAATAATCAGTGGAATTATTTACTAATAACAATTTCCCAGTTAATCTGAATGCAATGTTTCAGAGGGGAGGAGGGGGGTCAACATGCCTGCTGCCCGTCTCACGGCAGAGTTAGTCAGGCTGTAAGAGGGGTGGATAAGACGCTGCTGCGCATGCGTGTCTTATGACTTAAAGCGAACACTGTTCTAACGATGGTGTAGTGGGTCATAGCAATGGCGAGGTCTACCGATACAGAGATGAACACCCTGACACAACTGAAAGGTTCAAAAATCAACGTTCTTGTAGAAGAGGCCCTGATTGATCTATTGGTTGTAACCTATCACTTCGAAACCAGAGAATTTCAGGGATTATTACTTGAAGTCTCCAAGAAGTGAGTAATTTTCCCAGCGGATTCAAGAACCTCTCCCATATTTTAGATGTCTTCAGTTTGTATTAATATAATTAATCATGTTTCAGGGATGTATCGCCGACCATAATTACGAGGAAGGAAATAATTAACAATGTATTATTGTAAGATCTTACTGAATTGCTGTGCTCGTAAGGATCTTAAACTTACATCTGACTAAGTGAACAGTTATATGTACCAGGGTCGTAAATAATCACTTTTAAACTCATCTTCACTAGAAGGGCGCTATCTGTACTGATTTTTTTTTCACTTTTATTTTTCAAAATTGTATTTAGCAACTATTTCATCAGACAGAATGTTTGCAATATAACATCTATACAAACATCAATTTTTTAAAAGTACTATATTTTCCGATTCTTTAACCGTAAAGCTATCATTAAAACTTGTGTATATATTTGGCTAGCTTACACAGATGAGGCTGTTTTAATTACAAAATGTATAAATGTTATCAAAACTCCTGTCCATCATATATGGATAACCGAAGTTTAAAATCATAATAAAGCTTCTTATCCATCTTGTTAATATGAGATTCTCTTACAAGGGGATAAAGATTACATGAACACTCACAAATAATAATAATTATAAACAATATATATATAAACACTGTTTTTAACACATCTGGCCCCCCAGTGGCACAGCAGTATGTCTGCGGACAACGCTAGAAACCGGGTTTTGATACCCGTGGTGGGCAGAGCCCAGATAGCCCATTGTGTAGCTTTGTGCACAATTACAAATAACACATCTGTTTAAATTTTTTCTAAACATAAAGCCGTTACACTGGAGCTGAGCTGTATAGAAACACCCAAGTTCTTCTTTGAGTTGAATCAACCAGAAAATAACAGATAGAAAAAAAGTTTAATTTTATCATAACTTGTGCTATGTGCTACAGAATACAAATTATTGTATGGAAATATAGCTTCGTCTAATTTAAAAATCAAACAATCATTTTTCAGTATTCTAAAAATTCGTCCGGTTTTTACCCACACATCCTATTCGCTTTATGCCAGGGAATAACATTTGCTTCTACTGGGCTTTCACTGTATTACGGGATACAGTTTCGTGAGTTTATCAAAGTAGTCTGTATGTTTCTATGGAAACCTCGTTGCGTTAGGTGTTTTCATTATTATCTAAATGTGGTGCTATAAATATATATGTGGAAAATAATTCAAAGTTCAGAACTCTTTCTTTTTTTACTCACATTATACAAGGCTCTTTACGGCGGAAGTAACACGGCTTTCTCCATACACTGAAAATAAACCTAAAATTTATAAAGAGACTTAAGTTAAGCTGTTGGAACCGTCTTACAAAGAACGTGGGGGACCATCCTTTACATTCACATTCTATACAAATTGTTGTCTATAAAATATATTAATAATAAAAATGAAGAAATGTCTGATTCTGGTTTCAGTTTTTTCTTATAATGGACAAAACAGACAATTTTGTAAGTCAAGATTTGATTTTTTCAACTTTTAGAAACGTATTTCTTTATCATTTATATCTCAACATAAGAGATCCGTAAACATAATGGTTTCATTACTGATTTTTGTTTAATTAGGCCTAACAAATGTAACCTTTCTCCAAAGGTTCATTACTGATTTGTATTTAATTAGGCCTAACAAATGTAACCTTTGGAGAAAGGTTTATTACTGATTTGTATTTAATTAGGCCTAACAAGTGTAACCTTTCTCCAAAGGTTCATTACTGATTTATATTTAATTAGGCCTAACAAGTGTAACTTTTCTCCAAAGGTCCAGTATTATAATGTGCCAAGTAATCTGTTTTCATTTTCACCCCTTTCACTGAGGTTCTCTACTTATTTGTGTTTAATTAGGCGTAACAAGTGTAACCTTTCTCCAAAGGTTCATTACAACAGATTGTAAAGTAATCTGTTTTTTGTACAGTTTGCTTAAATTCGCCAGAAGCTTTTTCAGATTGGATCCCCATTTAGTGAGTTATTTTATTTTTATTACAGTAGCTTTTCAAATAAGCATGCATATACTACATGAAAATAAGTTAGTCCTTTCAGTGTTTCAGGTTTTGTTTCTGATTAGCCCTTTTTCAGAACTTCGTCATATATATGTAGCTTGTACAAGCGATGTGTATCAAATATTGTGTTTAATTAGCACTAACCTTGGTTAAGTACGGCATTCTTGCATAACATTCTCATCTATACATCTTATAAAATAGTAGTGTTTCAGGGTTTGTGTTTGATTAGCCCTATATCTGATTAAGTATAACCTTTCTCCAATATATTCTCATCTATATAACTTATACAGTAGTAGTGTGTCAAGTTTTTTGCTTAATTAGCCCTAACCCTGGTTAAGTATATGACCTTTCTGCAATATTTTACCATATATATAACTTGTAAAACAGTAACGTGTACATTTAATTAGCCCTAACCCTGGTTAAGTATATGACCTTTCTGCAATATTTTACCATATATATAACTTGTAAAACAGTAACGTGTACATTTAATTAGGCTTAACCTTGGTTAAGTATGACCTCTTTGTCAAATCTTCTCACCTATCTTGTAAAATAGTAGTTTCAGGGTTTTTGTTTAATTAGCCCTAAACCTGATTAAGTATAACCTTTCTTCCATACTTTCTCATCTATATAACTTATACGATAGTAGTGTTTCAGGTTTTGTGTTTAAATAACCGTAACCCTGATTAAATATGACACTTCTTCAATATCTTCTCATCTATATAGCTTGTAAACTAGCAATATAGCAGGTTTTATGTTTAGTTAGGCTTAACCTTGGTTAAATATGACCTTTCTACAAAACCTTCTCCTGTATACAACTTGTACAATAGCAATGTTATAGATATTGTATTTGATTAAACTTAACCCTGGTTAAGTATGCCCTTTTTATTACACGTCTATATAGCTTGGACAATAGCTGTATATCAGGTTTTTTTTTGTTTAATTATATCCAACAATGGTTAAGTGTGACCTTTTCACAAGCCTCGTGCCTAAATTTGACGTACTTTTATATATTTAATACTGCATTGTTAAATTATTCAAATTTCCCAGTTAACTAAATAAAATGTCAATAAATTAAATCTGCTAAGAAAATCCACCCCCTACAACGTGTGTAGTATATATATAACTTATAATGAAGCATTGTTGAATGTCTTGATTTTGAAATGCAGAATACTGATTAGTTCTCAACAACAATTCTGAACGTTTTGTTCATACATTTGAATAAATAATAAAAAAATAATGTTTTCACCGTATTCCTCACGTGTCAATACTAGCCATTGGAAACAGTTTACTCGTAGACACGTAAGGGTTACAATTCACGAATCACTGAATGTTATCTTCTTGAGTTTTAATTTTTTAAAGTCTCAAGATCAATAAGAAAAGTAGTCCACATTTTTTTCTACAAAATGCTACAAAAGTGTGTATACAAATTATTTACAAAAAACTTGTAAAAAAGAACCTTTTAACTTATGCATTCTTTTGTAGACACTTAGTTAATAGTGAAATTTTAATGGAAGTCAGATTCCAAAAAAAGGGTGTGTGTGTGTTGATGATATTTTTAACGTTTGTTATTGATTAAGTCTTAGCTTCTGTCTTGAATTCTTTAGGAACGGCCCGCCAGGTATTTCTTCCCTTAAGTTTCAAGAGATGTTGGACTCAACAACCCGTACCAACGAAAAATCCGAAGAAGCATTCTACTCATTAAAACAAAGACACACTTATTTTGACCCAGGTGGAAAGAAGGACGCCGTAAATTTTTCAACGACCCAGGATTCTTTTCCGTCGCGGCGGCGGCCTCAGGGAAGGAATAGCCGGGAGCGACAACAGCATGTCCGCATGAGACGACTTCGGCCAAGACCGGTTTTGTGTTCTCGTTGTTTTTCTATGTGCAATGAAAATGCGGATAAGGCTAAAGAGCTTCAAAGTTTTAAAACAGATGAATCAGAATCTGTCAAGGCGAGAATAGAAACAAGCATATTACCTAGTCCTACTACACATAAATGTAATAATAAAAAAGCATCTGCCCTTCACACTGACCTTAGCCGTCCTTACGGGCTACCCCAAAACCCCATGGGGTATAGTGTTGGTAGAGGACGATTGTCAACGCGCACGGGTCGATATCGTGCTGAATCACAATATTCTAAGTCAGGTAGGCCTACAAACAAAGAAAACTTGTTGAAATTCCTCACTGGTTCTAAGAATGGTGAACCTCCAGAAGTTCAAAATGCCCCCGAATGTAAATCGGTGCCCCCAAAAAGACGTTCTTCTCAAGACGTAACCCAATTTAGGTGCACAGAATTACGTAAAAGGAGATCCACTGAGGATTTTCTAGAGGTGGTAAAAGCGGAAACAAATGGTACATCTAAAACCACCCAGCAGGTAGATCAAGTTAGGCCTAAGTCAGCAGATGCTCAAGATAATATTAGCAATTCTTTTTTCAATCAAAACAAGGGCGGGATCTCTAAAAATTATATGACAACATTAACCGCTCCAAGGACAAGTCCTGTTATTAAAATATCATTTGCTAACCCACAAGGGCAAGATACAGTGGTAAAAATTCCGGCGAGGCTATCCTCAGAGTCGATACCAGTTCGTACCGATGACCCAGATGACCAGTGTTCACAAGAAATCCACAAAAAGGATAATCCTGTCTGTATCAGTTATCAAGAGGTTTCGTCACGTGACGACAAGGCCGCTAGGAGAGCGCAGAAAAGAGCGAGAAAAGAACAATTTCCTAAATCTACCTCGGTTCTCGAAAACAGTGGGTCTAACCATGAATCGCTCCAAGGTAGACATCACCATAAACATAAGACGAAGAAGAAACGAAGAGACAAACATTGGACTTCTATAAATGGGAGTGATTCAACACACGGGTCTCTTCCAACAGAATTATACTCGTACAAAGGCAACGTCGACTTTGGAGACGAATATAAGTACCATATCGTTCCAGAAACTGAATGTTCAGAAGAACAAGGTTACAGTAAAAATCAGACTTTAAAACAGAAGTTATCTATAAGTCTTCGTCGTCTTAACGCAGGGGCATATACCCAGTGCACCCCAGGCAGACCCCTTGATCTCAGTTTCCGAGAGGACACTATTGCTGAAGAAGGAGAATCGTGATAGGGTTCTAGCAAAGAAAACGGGAGACAAACCTGAGATACAGATACAAATAAGTGCTTATAAGGTAACATAACGTACGCTCGAGACTAGCAAACGGGTTAATTAAGACGTATGAAATTGCTTTTAAGTAAAATGCATGGATTTCCCTGGTGACTGAGAGGGACACTAGAGCTAACGGTTGTCCAAAATGATAGCGGTGTAACGAGCCTACGTTTATTTATGACTTGGTTTTCCATCCTTTCTGTAAATATTCTGTAATCAACTTGTCTCGTTTCTTAATGAGTTCAGGCTGCAATACAAGAACAAAAAAACAAGGGCCTTGCAAAGAATTAAACTTTTCTTAACACCGAAGGAAGTTCCAGTGCAATACCTCATAAATTAGATCTTAATCATAAATTAGAATCTCTGATTCGTAACAGTAACCTTTAAAAGGTTTATGTATATATATATATATAATGTTTTACATATCATTGTAAAAAATTCGTTCTAAGATCATGAAGTTTTAATAAACAGACTTTCAATTTTAGGGTTAATACGACAACTATGTAATTTTTTTTTGTATCAAAAATGCACTGAACAGCGTATGATGATAAAAGATATATGCTCCGTTAAATCCTTCTCGGTGTAGTTAAATTTCCTGACAAACAATATCTCTTCTGTTGTTTTAACTGCACGACCAGAGCACAGAATACATACTGGGTTTTCTTATGAAGAAATGGATTCGACTTCAATCCTCTTTTTTACATTTGCAAATTTAGTGAAGCTAGGACTATTTTTGAGTTTTTTCTGAGTTGGGTATTATTTACTCACATTGTAGCTGCTATATGTTGACCGCTGTTCTGTTGGTACTCAAACATTCTGTATCGATAACAATACTTCTGTAAAAACCGTGTACGCAATCATTGTTGGTTTTAAAAACGGTAATAATACTGAAAACGGCTATTGTTATGGTTACACGTTAGCACCGGCCAAAACACGTATTTCCTTGAGCAGTCTAAGTAACATGTAAAAAAAAAAAATACAATACCGAAATTTTAACTTAAAATTAAGTTAATTTTCTAAAAATATGTTGGTCTTCATATTTTATTTTGCGTCATATATTTTTGTTACGTTTTTCCAGCACATATAAAACACTTAAAGATTAGCCTTAATTGAGTTTAATTCTTACATTTCACGGCTTCTGGCTTATTAATAATAATTAGGGGGTAGAATAAAATAAAAATTCATCAGTTTGTAAAACAAAAGAAAAAAAAAGCCAATACTATGTCAAGAGAAACAAAAACTTAGCTAGTTTTTAGAATAATAACAACAAAAAACTAGTACAAAGAATCGAAATTAGCCAGTTTTTAAAACTAATTCGCTGGTTTTTAACATAAAAACAACAACAGGTTTTTTAGAACAATTAAGACAAAAATTTGATTTTTTAATGAGATTTTTCTGTATATGTATATTTTAAATTATAAAATAAAGCAAATAGATCAAAATAGTTTTTACGTACTTTACTACAATCACATAGTGTTATTAATAAATAAACAAGACAGGAAAGACAGACAAATAAGAATGAATAGATGAAAATTGTTAGAAAGACGGATAGACTAAGACATTGTCAGAAAGACGGATAGACTAAAACATTGTTAGAAAGACGGATAGACTAAGACATTGTCAGAAAGACGGATAGACTAAAACATTGTTAGAAAGACGGATAGACTAAGACATTGTTAGAAAGACGGATAGACTAAGACATTGTTAGAAAGACGGATAGACTAAGACATTGTTAGAAAGACGGATAGACTAAGACATTGTTAGAAAGACGGATAGACTAAGACATTGTCAGATACATAAAGACGTGTAACTAGACAGATAGATGGGCGGGGTTGTTGTTATCCAGAGGAATCGGGGGGGGGGGTCCGTACCCCCGATAGCGAAGTGCCCCTTTGAATGGGGAATAGAAACTTGTGTCGCTGTTTGAATTTTGATTTTAATGGTCACGGTTAACGTAGCGAATACGGTGCCCCAAGTTTCGCCGCCTGTGTGTGTGTGTGTGTAGCTAGCTGATACACGACAATAGTCCCCTAATAAAATCTACAAAGTTCTTAATTAAAAGCTGTAATCAATGAATATACGATCCGTAATCAGTGTATTATTTAAAACAGTTTCAAACTTCGTATATAAAAGGTGTTCTATATTAATCAATCGAAAACTGATTACAAAAAAAACAAACAAAAAAAAAACTTTAGTATTCTAGATGATCAAAAATCTGTACACTAATACTGTTGACAGATGACACTGGAAGAGAGGGTTTGATTTAGAGCAAAGACATTTTGGGCTACCTGTTGCGTTCACCGCGGAGAATCGAACCCCCCGGTTTTAGCGTTGTAAATCTGTAACTTACCGCTGTCCCACCGGGCGACAAGATTGTTTGTTTGTTTGTTTTGGAATTTCGCGCAAAGCTACACGAGGGCTATCTGCGCTAGCCGTCCCTAATTTAGCAGTGTAAGAGTAGAGGGAAGGCAGCTAGTCATCACCACCCACCGACAACTCTTGGGCTACTCTTTTAACAACGAATAGTGGGATTGACCGTCACATTATAACGCCCCCACGGCTGAAAGGGCGAGCATGTTTGGTGGGATGCGGATTCGAACCCGCGACCCTCAGATTGTAAGTCGAGCGCCTTATCCACCTGGCCATGCCGGGCACCCGGGCGACAAGAATCTCAGGATGTTGAATTTTAAAATCGGACATGTGTAGCAACAGGAGCGGGGGTATACAACTTTTGAAAAAATAACTAGTGATATAAGAGGATTATTTAACGTGAATCACAGACGTCAGAAGGGTGTAAGTGGAGGAAAAGTGTTTGTTTGTTTGTAATTAAACACAAATTTTCACAATGGGCAATCTGTGCTCTGCCCACCACGGGTATCGAAAACCGGTTTCTA
>NW_013673234.1:35342-37123 GCF_000517525.1 Limulus polyphemus
TGCCGGGCCGTTCCGGGGGTGGGGTTATTTTGGTGTTACTAAAGGAGTGTGTTGATGAGGGTGTATTTTGGTTTTGGGAGTGGTGAATTTTGTTGCTATTAAGGGCCTTTTTGTGTGTTGTTGGTGGTGTTGGTAAGAACATCTTGGTGAGATAGGGCGTGCTTTTTTTTCTGAACTTATGCACAAAGCTACACAATGGGCCATCTGTGCTCTGCCCACCACGGGTATCGAAACCCGGTTTCTAGCGTTGTAACTCCGCAGACATACCGCTGTGCCACTGGGGGGCACGTGTGCTTTGTTGTTAGTGTTTGTAAGGATGTATCTTCGTATTGGTAGAGGCGTTTTTTTGCTGTTTTTATTGACAATTCCATTGTTGCTTGGGGAACACGACTTCATCTAGTAATTGTGTTTGTTTTATCTAACAAATGGTGTAACTCCAACAGCTGTTGTTACGAGAAAATGTTCTGTTGAACTTTATTTATTGATGTCATCAGTTACTCAATATACAAAAAGGTAATCAAGTTAAGTTCTTCAGTGCCGCAGACCAATCGATGTTCAGCATGTAGTTGCTACAAGATGGCGCTAGCCGTCCCTAATCTAGCAGTGTAGGACTAGAGGGAAGGTAGCTAGTCATCACCACCCACCGCCAACTCTTGGGCTACTCTTTTACCAACGAATAGTGGGATAGATCGTCACATTATAACGCCCCCACGGCTGAAAGGGCGAGCATGTTTGGTGAGACGGGGTTTCGAACCCGCGACCCGCAGATTGCAAAACGAGCTCCCTAACCACCTGGCCATGCCGGGCTTCCACAATTTTGAGCTACTAGATAAGAGGGAGGGCAGCCAAGCAACAGCACCCACTGTCACCTCTTGAGCTACTCCTGTCTGGCTGAATTGTGGAATTTTACCGTTACTCATATAACGCACTCAGTGGGCTGTTTACTATGGGTTATATGTGTTACCGCGGGGATTAAAACCCGATTTTTAGTGTTATAAACTCACTAACACCTGAGACACTAGGGTTCGGTTTAAAAGCGGGGTAATATTATTAAACTATTGTATGTTATTTGGAGGTGTAAATCATAATATCGTTAAGTAAGTCAAGAATGTCAAAAAATCGTCCCAAAAATTAGTTTTCTCCTTCTTCGTTTGAACTTAGTTCAAATCTTTAAGTGATTTATTGTGATGATTGCAAGTCGTTATTATTTACACTCAAAATATTCCTTCCTTATCGTTGCTGTTATTTACACTCAAAATATTCCTTCCTTATCGTTGCTGTTATTTACACTCAAAATATTCCTTCCTTATCGTTGCTGTTATTTACACTCAAAATATTCCTTCCTTATCGTTGCTGTTATTTACACTCAAAATATTTCTACCTTATCGTTGCTGTTATTTACACTCAAAATATTATTTTCTTATCGTTGCTCAAAATATTTCATCCTTATCGTCGTTGTTATTTACACTCAAAATATCCCTACTATATCGTCGCTGTTATTTACACTCAAAATATTATTTTCTTATCGTTGCTGTTATTTACACTCAAAATATCCCTACTATATCGTCGCTGTTATTTACACTCAAAATACTTCATCCTTATCGTTGCTGTTATTTACACTCAAAATATTTCATCCTTATCGTCGTTGTTATTTACACTCAAAATATCCCTACTATATCGTCGCTGTTATTTACACTCAAAATATCCCTACTTATCGTTGCTGTTATTTACACTCAAAATATTTCATCCTTATCGTCGTTGTTATTTACACTCAAAATATC
>NW_013673235.1:0-7098 GCF_000517525.1 Limulus polyphemus
ATTGGAGTAGATAGAAGATCTATTAACTGTATTATCTATGGAGGGCAGAAGACCCCTCACATGGTGTAAAAAAGTCTCAGATGGAGGCATGGAAAGGTCTGTCTGCACTCCTACTGTGGCAGTGGAGTGTAGTTCAGTGTCATATGTCCGAGGTGTAGTAGGGAACAATAGCTTCAGAGCCTCAGGATAAGAGATGTTATTAAGAGTCTTCTAATGCTCTACCTCTTTCTCCTCCACCCACTTAGGGCAGGACCTAAAGTAAGAGGGGTGGGGACCACTACAATTAACAGAGGGAGGGTCCAGTTTGCTCTCGTGGGCATCATGGTCCTTGCCACCACAACGAGCACACGTCACAGAACCATGACAAGATGTCTTCAGTGACCAAACTGCTGACACTGAAAACATTGGAGAGGGTTGGGAATATAGGGCCATACCTTACAGTTCAAATAACCTGCTTTAATGGTGACAGGTGCACCATAATTCCATCTTGACGAGTGGAGATCCTTCGAATTGCTGAAACTCCATGGCTGGAGAAACCAGCAAGGATCTCCGACACGGGGATAGACTTCAAGTCCCTCTCAACAATAACTTCTTGTGAGGAATTCAGGGAAGTGTGGGGAGTAACCTCAATGGGTATATCCCCAATGGCCTTTGAATTCAAGAGGAGTTCACTGTGCTTAGCTGTGGGTGTTTCAACTAAGATGTCTCCAGAATGGAGCTTCTTAACTGACTTTGGAGAGCCAGCAAGCCCCTCTAAGCACATCTGAATATAAAAGGGAGACAATTGCCTAACAGATTCATTGGACTGTGAATGCAGGATAAAAAAGCGAGGTACGGGTGTACTTTGTGATGGAGACTGCTGTTCAGAGTCTTCTAGGCGTGGTCGTTTACCAATTAGCAGATTTTTGAAAATTTTTATTTGGAATGGGAGATCTATAATTAATGAGAGAGATTCATTGCCCACCCACCATGGAGTCTTACGAGGGGATGCACTACAATGTCAAACAAGGACACTACAGCAATGCCAGTGTTTCGTGAGCACTATACCCAAACACCAGTATCAGACACAATGTCCACAACACCACCCGTTGAGAATGCCCAACACTGGTACTCAGTTGACCCTAGCTCCAGTGGACCAGTCAGTTGACTCTAGGTGGCTACCCCAAGGCCACCAGTCTACAAACATTCAAGGCCAAAGTGGTATGTTGCAGTGCCCCAGACACCACTCAACCACCAGGATCCTCTCCTCCACTTCATGGGTCGCCATGCATGGCAAACACGTGGGTGGATGTTTAGATCCCAGAGGACATAACTGAAAATACAGAACCTTCCCTGGGTGGTCCCCTCACCACGTACAGGAATCCACGTCAAAGGGATCAAAAAGGTTTGACTTCCCAAGTGTAACAAATTTATTATTATGTATTTATTTTTAATATGAATGTTGTTTGGATTGAATTTGTATTAATAAATATGCGTGACTTGTAGTATCAGACATGTGTTGCATATAACGAATTTGTTATATATTTATTTTAAAGTCAACGTTTGTTTTGAATAACTTTATATTTGAAGACGTGTCTAGCTGACCAAGTTAGTTACGTATGGCGAAACTCCCGCCAATTCTCCAGGATTGTAGAATCTTCGTGAACACAAGAATAAAAAATTTATGCAGTTCCGTATCCGGTATTATTAATAGGTTCTAGAGAAAGTGTCTCATTTATAAAAACAGCAGATCATCGCACCAAAAACAACAGAGAACAGGGCTACAGAAACAAGTCTACTAGCAAGCTGTTATAAATGCATAATCTATAAACTGATTTTGCTAACTCTTTTCAACAGGAAAATATACGACATTTGACCAGGAACAGTTATAAATTTCGAACATTAGTGAATTCTCATCAAAAGTTAACATCTTTCCAAGAATATTACTAATTTCTCATCGAACATTAGTGGTTTTATGAAAATATTACCTTACCTCAACGATCCAACAATTCAGTGCCTGACAAAGCTAGCTAGCTTCCCGCCAATTATATGTACATACAACATGCTGGATATCAAGGAGACTGAACTAGGAAGACGATTTTAGGTTATTTGTAAGTTAGTGAAATTTCTATTTATGAAACTTGATTTGTAATAATTAATCATAATAGTTGCTATTGCAAATTATACTACCGTATATATATATACATATATTAAAACATATTTGTTTGAAAACAAAAATGGTGTGAATCAATCTTGTTGGCAAAGAGCATAAACTGAATAAAATATCACCATATTTCTAAACACTAAATCCAGGGTACAGTTCAACTATTAAAAGTTAATTTATTTAACGAAGCCTTGGATTATTTCAAATTCTCAATATGTAATATAATAAATTGAGGGCTCGTGTCCGAAATCTGAATCAGAAATAAAATTCAATCTAAATTTAAATCATAATTGAATTTATATTGATCAGTACCAAGAAGATTTTATCATGTCGGATTATCAAGATTTTTTTGTATCACCCTCCCTGGCACAGCTAGAAAAATATAATAAAAATCAATTGCTCGAAATTGCCAAAGTATTATCACTGGAAGTTAAAAGATCAATGAGAAAAAATGAACTAAAAAGCATATTATCAAAGTACTAGTCGATGATGACTTGTTGCCTGAGAAAGCATTAGAGGAATACTTTAGTGTCCCTACTAGCCAATTGGGGTTTAGTGATAAAGATAAGTTAGAGATCCAGCTTAAACTGAAACAACTCGAGCTTGAACAGGCTCTGTATTTCAGCCAAGAAAGAGAGAAAACGAACTCGTATTGAAACTGAAAAAGAAATTAGGCCAAAAGAAATGGAAATTAGACTCAACACTGATCGACCAAAGCAAAATGACAACTTTAAGCTTAATCAATATGTTAAAGTACCACCATTTAATGTACATGAAGTTGATAAATATTTCCAACATTTTGAGAGTGTTACCCAAACCATAGGATAGCCCACCGAAAAATGGTCATTATTATTACAAAGTGTCTTAACTGGTAAAGCACAAGAAGCCTACGCCTCTCTCTTTTTAGAAGATTGTACGAATTATAACGTTAAAGCAGCTATTATCAAAGCATACGAGTTAGTACCAGAGGCTTGTCGCCAAAGTTTAGAGGTTATCGCAAACAAGATAATTAAACTTATATAGGATTTACTCATGAAAAGAAATTTATTTTGATCGATGGTATAATTCGATGCATATTGGCGATAGTTTCGACAAACGAAGCCAATTATGCCTAATCGAGGAATTTAAACGTTGTGCATGTGACGACTTCAAACTTACAAAGATGAAAAGAAAGTTGAAACACTACAGGAAGCAGCCACTCTTTCTGATGACTATAATTAAACACATAAAGCCACTTTTCATAAAAAGAAGTTCCTACCATTTCAACAAAAACCTGTACTTGTTCAACCCACTGAAGTTGAAGATTCTTTCAAAAAATCTAGCTTTTCTAGTATAAAATCTTCGTATAGTTGGGCTAAAACTTCGTCAAAACCATCAAGGCTTGTCTGCCATTTCTGTAAAAAACCTGGTCATGTTATGTCTGATTGTTGGGGTTTGAAAAAAGAAGAAAGAAAAAGAGGCATCACCCAGTGCATTTGTGTCCACATATGGACGTAGTTTCACCAGATCACACAATGTTGTTGATGTGGCAAGTGATATGAAGGCTAATGTAATCAGGGAGGAATTTAGACCTTTTGTGTCTGTTGGTTCTGTGTCTTTGACAAATGACACTGGCAATACCATACCCATACATATTCTACTTGATACTGGAGCGACTCAATCATTGTTGTTAGAAGGTGTATTGCGTGTAGATTCGAGTTCTTCCATTGGCGAGTCTGTTATTGCTCAGGGTATTGAAGGCAGCTTTGTTAAAGTTCCTCTTCATAATATTTATTTAGCATCAGACCTTGTTTCGGGACCAGTTGTATTTGGGGTAAGACCTACTCTGCCAATTAAGGGTGTATCATTGTTGTTAGGAAACGATTTGGCTTGTAGAAAAGTTGTTGCCAAACTTAAAATGGTTAACGAGCCTATCACTGTTTCATCTAAGAATGATGTTGTAGTTGAGGAGAATCCCAATATGTTTCTCTCGTCTGCAGTGACTCGAGCTCAGACTACGAAATTAAGCCAAAAACAAAGGATAGACATGGAGTCAGAGGACAATATTACAGATTTATCCCAGTCAATTTTTGTTGCTGAACCTAAAATGGTTAGTGAGCTGATCACTGTTTCATCTGAGGATGATGTTGTATTTTAGGAGAATCCCGATATGTTTCTCTCATATTCTGTGACTCAAACTCAGGCTAAGAAATTAAGACAAAAACAAAGGATAGACATGGAGTAAGAGGACAATATTACAGATTTTCAAAAATGGTGTGTGTATGAGGAAATATAGACCACCAGATATGCCAGCTGCAGAGGACTGGGCTATTGTTCATCAAATCATTGTTCCTAAAGCATGTCCTGAAATATTGAAAGTTGCCCATGAACTCCCCATGGGAGATCATTTAGGTGTCAACAAGACAGGTTACAAAATTATGAGGTATTTCTTTTGGCCAAAATTTGACAAGACATTTATTAATTTTGCAAAGCTTGTCATACTTGTCAGTTCGTCAGAAAGTCTCACCAGAGAAAGACAAAGAAAGAGAGAAAGAAAAGGAAAACACAAAGAGAGAAAGAGAAAAAGAAAAACACAAAGAAAGGAAAATAGAAAGAACGAGAGAGAGAGAGAGAGAAAAGAAGAGACAACGAAAGAGAGGAAGAAAGAGACAAAGAAAGTAAGATACAAAGAGAGAAAAAGACAGAAAGCGAGAAAGAAAGAGACAGAAAGCGACAAGGTAAAAAAAGGAGGAAAAACAGAAAGAGAGAGAGAGAGAAAAAGAAGGAAAAGGAGAAAGAAAGAAAATAAAAATAAAACATAACGCTGTTAAATTGGAAGTTATTGTGAGGATATGGTTTGAAGATTATCCATATCATAAGGGTTTATAACATTTATGCCGGTGTTCTTTCATGTACTACACAATTTTGTGATAAAGTGATTTGTACTGGTTGTATTTTATCCATCATTGAAGTTGCATAATACTTTAAATAATCTATTATATATAATGCAATGTTGTCTATGTATAAAAGCCAATTTTTAACTATCATTATGTGTTTATTTTTAATATGAGCGTTGTTTGGATTGAATTTGTATTTAGAAGTATGGGTGACTTTTAGTATCAGATATGTGTTGCATATAACGAATTTGTTATATATTTATTTTAATTTCAACATTTGTTTCAAATAAGTTTATATTTGTGGGCGTGTCTAGTTTACCATGTTAATTACATATGGTGAAACTCCAGCCAATTCCCCAAGATTGTAGAATCTTCGTGAACACAAGAATCAACACTATATCCAGTTCCGTATCCAGTATTATTAGAAGGTTCTAGAGAAAGTGTCTCGGCTATAAAAACAGCAGGGCATCACGCCAAAAACAACAGTGAACAGAGAAGAAACAAGTCTACTAGGTGATTGTTATAACTGTGTAATCTATAAACTGTGATTTTGCTAACCCTTATCAATTGGAAAATGTACGACATTTGACCAGAAACAGTTATAAATTTCGAATGTCAGTGAATTCTCATCAAACGTTAACATTTTTCCGAGAATATTACTAATTTCTCATCGAACATTAGTGGTTTTATGAAAATACTATCTTATTTCAATGGTCAAACAATTCATTGCCTGACAAAGCTAGCTAGCTTACCGCCAATTATATGTACATACAACTTACTGGATATCAAGGAGACTGCACTAGGAAGACGATTTTAGGCTATTTGTAAGTTAGTGAAATTTCTGTTTATGAAACTTGGTTTGTAATAATTAATCATAATAGTTGCTATTTTAAATTATACTGCTGTTTATATATATATATTAAAATTTATTTGTTTGAAAACAAAAATGGTGTGAACCAATCTTGTTGGAATATAGTGTAAACTAAATAAAACATCAGCATATTTCTAAACACTAAATCCAGGGTACAGTTGAACTATTAAAAGTTAAATTATTTACCAAAGCCTTGGATTATTTCAAATTCTCAATATGTAACATAATACCGAGTCCAAAACTATAATTAGACTACAAATCCGTCAATAAATGACGGAGCTGTGAGCTAAAAGTTTTTGCTTGAAAATCTCAGAGCCATTCAATGAGCCGCATCTAATAATAGAAGAACATTGTAACACATGTATGAGAAATAATGTTAAATACTTCCCATACCTTAGTAATGTATTCTTATTCACGTGATCAGTGTGTTCATTGTTGTTTTACACTCTTTTTTTTAATCAGTTAAATTACTCAGACAGTACCATGTACAGTACTATCCACCTCTCCTTTTAATTACTTTACGGTTCCGTAACTAGTGTCAGAGCTTTGCCATTTATATAATTATTCCTTTACTAACTGCAATATTTAAAAATTATTTCATTGTTGTAATCACAGATACCAATTTTATATTGCATTTATTATTTTTATCGTGACATGATTTTTCTTCAAATATAAATTTTTTTAATCATTTAATTTTTTTAATCATATCAACACCTATTTGTGTACCATACTTAATTTAACAGTACCGTTATGTCGCCTTGTCTAGATTAAAGAAGCTCGCCAAACTTCTTAATAAGTGTTAGTATAAATGATTTATTTACTGGGTAAGTACTCGTATATAAGTGTTTGAAACAAGGGTTAACCGAAATTGTTTTGTTGTCTTAACAATATCAAATTGTTCGGGATATTAACACAATGAAATCGCAATTATTTATAGATTTCAATGAGAACAACAACGCCTGAGAGGTAAGCTACCGTTTTGGAATTTTTGTGTTTTCACTTAAATTCAATTTACCTTTCAACAATTAATGACAACATCGTATTCGTATAAGTGAAATGTTGATTCATAATCATATTACTTTAAAATTTTCTTTTGTGGAGAAATTTTTGTTTGGAAAATTCTCTTTAGAGTAGTTTAGTTGACAAATGTTTTCTACTTACACACACCGATTATATGGGTTTTAGTAGCTGGTTTTGAATTGATAAAC
>NW_013673235.1:8057-17602 GCF_000517525.1 Limulus polyphemus
TCAGCAATGCTCTGGACATCAGCAACTTCCTGGCTATTGGAGAGAAAGATGGAAGGGGATGGGAAGCACACCTCCCAGTGACTTCCAAATACTGTTCCATACAGTTTTGGAACTGGTGGTAGAAGAGATGCTAGTAGTGAACTTAATCCAAGACTCCTTTTGGCTTTGACATTGAACCTGCCGAGCATGGGTACGGGCCCACTGATAAACAATGTGGTTAGAAAGAGAGAGAGATACCATTGAAAGGTATCCAAGGTCCGTTTTTAAGCCTTCCATGTGTCATGGCAGGCAGGATTCCAGCATAGACGAGGATACTGTGGAAAACGTGTTGAGGTCTTAGGAATAAAATGGGCAGCTGTCTGGATGATACAGGTTGATCGACCTCCATGGATCCTGCCCCTGATTGAGCAGGCAGATCTCTGTCATCAGAGATAGAATCCAATGACTGATGATCGTCCTACATCTAGGGGCAAAAATAGCACTTTATCCAAAACATTTAACATCACAGCAGGAGTGCTGCAAGGGTGAGTCCTTTTGCCCTTCCTTTAGATAATTTTCGTTAATGGTATTCCCTTCCCAGAACTAACATACACATACCATTCCCAATATGCTGATGATATTGCAGTCTGGAGTATATCCCAAAATCCTATCATTGCCATACTCTGTGTCCAAAAAACACTAGAAATAATACTCAACTGGTGCAACAAATGGCGAGTGATACTTATTCCAATGAAAACACAAGCCATAGCTTTTTACAGAAAATTACATAAACACACGGCTACAGTTAAGAAAATTAAACTAATGCTAGGAAATACCCAAATGAAAATCAGGAAGAATATTAACTTCCCAGGAAACACCTTTGACACCAGATTAACATGGAACAAACATATTCAAAACATACAATCCTGAATTAGCAAATATATCAGCTACATCAGTCTAATTACAGGCAAACACTCAAACTGCACACCAACAAGAGCCTTAAAAATATACAAAACATTCGTACACCCACTCTTAGAATACGTATGTCAAATAACCTACAACCTGTCTAAAACCATTTCAAAAAGCTACAAATCCAGCAAAACAAAACTATAAGATTAGCCCTAAGGCTTCCCACATTTACTCCTGAAAAATACATACACAAACTAAGTAACATCCCTACAATTAAGAATAGATTAACATCGACATCTCTGCCAACCACAACATACCGATGAACCCTTCCTCATTTTCCACCCAACTTCTGGTGACACTAAAAAATCCACACTGACAAAACTCTATCTGAACTCGGACCCTTGTAAGTTCCTGATGAACATCCTAAGAATTAGACTCCATTAAGAATTAATTAATCCTTAGCACCAGCCTTTACGTTGCCCCTCCAACTTATTTCTTCTCGCTGACTCGGCACTGGTAATGAAAGAGTTTTCTCGGAGAACTCCCGCCCACCATCTAACTCTTGATGTAGGATTTATAGATCCCCACTACCCTAAAAGACCATTTGTCTGAGATCAGCCGTTTATTATTATCATTATTATTAATATCAGTATATTTATTAGTCTATTAGTTCAGCTTATTCACTTGTCCATTCCCATCAAGCTTTCAGCCCTTTCAAGTTATCTACAATTCAGCCCCTTATTTTACCAACTTCAACAAATCTAGGCTCACATCACCTCTTAGCCACGAGCGAGGTGAAGGAAGATTGTTCAAATTTTGACTACACTTAATGATTTATTATTCTAAAATTATAAACTTCAATGAAATACTTGGTTGAGTGGTGTTTTTTGTGTTCAAAGCTACTGGGCTATCTATGCTAAACAACCGTAAAAAAATGAAATTCATGGGAATAACTGCCAGGAACAACATAGAACACAAACTATGAAAAGATAAAGCCAGTTAATGATGTAGTAAATATAACAACATAATTAATAAACTAACAAAATGTGCAGGAGGGAGGAAGAAGTCAAATTCAACTGACCTTCCCAGGTCTTCAATGACCAATACCCGATGCATAGAGAGAGAGAGAGTAGCACAGCACTGCTATACTTAAGGGAAAAGAAGTACCTTTCTCCTCTCCTTAAATCTTGCAGGAGAGCACAACCAAACATTAGCTTCTAAAGTCGACAAGCCACAGATGTACTAACAAATACAGTACACAAAAACCACCTCAGTTTTGTATAATAATAATAGTAATACAAGGAATCCTAGTTCAGTAGAGAGAACCACAACTTGCATCTGAAATCAAAAGATGTAAGCCGGAAGTAAATATAGCTGCTACCAAGTCTCTAACAAAAGGCAGCATCCTCAAAGAGTCAGAAACCACTGACTATCGAAAGAATGGCCGCAAGATGCTTTCAAACCCAGAAACATAACCATATACATACCAGGAAGCAAACCAAACCCCAAATATTTTGTTATAAAAGACTTACACCCAAGCATTATAAACGAAACACAGAAACAGAACTTACACAAATTCATACAGCAATCTAAATTAGAATGCATCTTGTAAATGTAAACTAACCGACTCCATGGGAAAACTCGGATAATGATACAAAATCAGTAGAAACAGCTCATACTGAGGTAGAGCTCGTAAACCCTGCAGAGAAATACCAAGTTTAGCTAGTATTAAGCTAACAAACATAAAATTCTTGATGTTCATATAATAATAATAATAAACACAAATGAAACGGAAACAAACACTCTGACGAGGGTGACAAATGAAGGTGGTTTCACCCTAGTGACATCAAAAAGACAATAATGAAACACCACACAAAAAACAAGGAAACTAAATAATCAATTAATCTAAACACTACAACTAAAACAACAACACCAAAATACACAATAACCACAGAAGGAATACCCGGAACTTACAATCAACCACAACTAGATACAGAAATCAGGAGATGCAAACCAAATACAGCTGTCGTCAATATAAAGCCTCTGCACAGAAGCAGCGTCATTTTCCGAGGACAAGAAGTCGCTAACTTGAACTGGCTGCTGAAAGAATAGCCTTCAGACGCTTTTGGAACAGGTCAAACCAATGTTCACCTACCTGGAAATAAACCCCAGCCAACAATCCTTTGTAATATGGGGGAGTTCATTACTCTATCAATAATGACCAAATACAGGAAATACTAGCAGAACAAAATATGCTGTAAATAAAAGTATAAAGTAATAATATTGAAATTCACACAAAAACCCACAAACCTCGTAACAGTTGATACAGACAACACATACCATTCGTTAAACATCATTAACAAGGGAATAATACTCTGATATCAAAATAGCCCCAGTTGATGATATGTGAAGCGCGAGTGTGTCCAGCAGTATAAGGTGAGTTCACACCACAGGTGTATGGTATTGTGTGTGTAAGGTGCCTTTTTTAGAAAATTTGTATTTTTGTTAAACTTTATATATATTATTGCATTTTTCACAATTCTGATACAAAAGAAATGTAAATAATTATTGTCGTCAAAATTAAAAACATTTTCAAAGATGTTGACATTTATTTATAATTTTTTTAAATGTACTTGGTCAACAGAACTGAAGCGAAGGGTATTGTTGGGGTATACTCAAAGGCTATTTTCTGTAAATCACTATACATGTATGTTGTACCTTATTAAGAAAAATGAATTTTACCTCCGAGTCCTTTAATACAGATTCCAACTTTTTCTTGAGTATTGAGCTGTGTAGAAGGCCTTGTCAGTTGTTTAAAGATCCAACGCATCAGTTCACTCTTTGTGACAATGGAAGAGAAACAAAATGCTTAGCTTCTGCTGTGTGATAGAGATGCCTCCCGTATTATAAAACCTGTGGGTGCCACTCCTCTCCTCTTACCCCGACACCTATGTTACCACGTTAGTACGGGGTTTTAAAATTCTCTGAGACATTAAAATTCTTATATTTTCGTGTTACACATTAGGAGTTTTCAGGTTTTCGGAACTCTTAATCTATTTTGCATCTTTAAATAGATTAATGAATTTCAATTTGAGGATTAGCTGATAGACATACTGATGAATAATAAAATCGAATCGATTATACACGCGCCCCCGCTTGGTATTGCTTGCGCACAAAAATATTGCTGATAAAAAGGGGCTGATAGATTAATTTACTCTAATCCTGCCTCAAAGAATTAAGTGCCGCGACTATTGATGATTCCCTCTCGTGTAGTGATAGTCTTCTAACAGACTATCAGGTATTAGTGAGCTTCTTATAAAAGTTTAAAGGAAAATAAAATATTCTATAACTACTAATTATTGTTCGTTGTAAAAACGTTGTACTGTAGTATATATCACATGGTATGACGAAATGCATTATAATCACCCAACAACTATCTTTAAATCTTACTTAATTCGTGTTCTAAGATAACCAAATGTTAAAGGTAAGTAAGGCAAATTAGGACTAACCTAGCTACTTGATGTTTGTTTGTCTTTACAGTGCTGATTTTATTGCTTTAACAATTATCTATGAAAAACATATATTACCGTGGGAGGTTTAAAAAGTTCTTGAAAGCTAATTTTACATAGTATTAAAGAAATTAATCTATAAGACTTTGAGCGCAGTCAAAACACTTCAATCGAAAGGGTTTGACCTATCAAGTCCAAAACTATAATTAGACCTCCAATCCTCTAATAAATAACAGAGCTGCGAGCTAAAAATTTGTTCTTGAAGAAAATCTCGGAACCATTCTATGAGCCGCTATGCCGAGTCTAATAATAGAAGAACATTCTAAGACATGTATGAGAAATAATGTTAAACACTTCCCATACCTTAGTAATATATTCTTATTCACGTAATTAGTGTGTTCATCGTTGTTTTACACTCTCTTTACAATCAGTTAAATTACTCAGACAGTACCATGTACAGTACTATCCACCTCTCCTTTTAATTATTGTATGGTACAGTAACTAGTGCCAGAGCTTTGCCAATTATATAATTAATTATTCCTTTACAAACTGCAATATTTGAAAATTATTTCATTTTTGTAATCACATGTACAAATTTTATATACATTTATTATTTTTATCATTTCAGCTTCATTTAATAGTACCGTTACGTAAGAAGCTCGTCAATCTTTTTAGCTAGTATTAGTAGTTAGTATAGGGTAAATAGATAAGAGTTTGAAACAAGGGTTAACTGAAAGTGTTTCGTTGACTTAACAGTATCAAATTGTTTGAGATATAAACACAATGAAATCGCAATTAGCCATAGATTTCAATGAGAATAACAACCCCTGAGAGGTAAGGTACTATTTTGGAATTTTTGTGTTTTCACTTCAGTTCAGTTTACCTTCCAACTATTAATGACAACATCGTATTCGTACAAGTGTAAATTTTGATACATAATTATATTATTTATAAGTTTTCTTTTACGAAGAAATTTCTGTTTGGAAAGCTCACTGTAGTTGACAAATGTTTTCTTGAACACATCGATTATGTGAGTTTTAATGACTAGTTTCGAATTAATAAATACATGTGGCGAATACACACATGATGCAAATATATGAGGGAAAGATTTTGCGCTATAAAGGCACTGAGTGAGGTGAGTGAGTGTAATTTTTGAAAAAAAACAGGCTATTAGCAAAATTAATAATATTTAATAATATGTTCTCAAAGAAAGATAACACAATTTAGGCATCAAATAAATGTATAATATCATGAACCATTATGGTGTAACTGGACTTTGAGAAGCAAGTGTGTTTTGTAGAAAAGTATAAATCAAAAAATTTGCAAAATAAATAATTAAAATAGATCTTTCTCAACTGCTATATTGTAATATTTTTGCAATTACATTGCGGAGAGCTGGCGAAATGAAGACGTGACAGTTTCAAACTATTACTATTAAAAGTTGTCTTTTTTGACATGTATATTAGTAAGTATAATGTAGTCGGGAGATGTGTACATCATAGTTGTATCCAACTTCCCTACATACAAAGTCAATTATTGTAGAAATTTCGGAATAACCAACTAACGAAAGACAATTAACGTTCTTGATATTTGCTAAACATGAGTGGGTACTCTGAGTGTGCAGGAAAGATAACCTATCTTTAAAAGAATAAATGGTGTTATTAGTATAAATTGTTTTAACTCTGGGTATTTGGTTATATTCGTCTACTTGGATTTTGAAGTTTTACTTTTATCAGAACTGTTCAGGACTTGTGGCCTAATTATTAACTGTAGGCAATACCTGTATCTGGGAGGTTTATTTCTTCGACATTACATGTCACAAAGTGTGCAGTCTGTAACACTTTCTGGTCTGCTGATGTGTAAATTCTACACCTCGTTCCACACTTTATGGAATTGCCACTGTTTTTAAATTTTTTATGACTTTGTGAGGGTGACATTCAAAAAGGCTGACTCCACATGGTAAAGATATGCATGCTTGCAAACTTTCTGCACTACCCTGGTAAGTATGACAGCCAGAATGGTGTAATTGTATTCAAAATGTTGTTAGGGTAGATGCGCATCAAAAACAACGAATAAATAGTTTAAAACCTATTTTCAAAGATTTTCTGTTCCAAAAGAAGAATACCCGCTGTGGATTATATAGTGTTCTAGGGGCTACTATGAGATTTGTGGAAAAACATCGTGAGCAGCTGACAACTCGGTTGTGTGAAAACATAAAGAGTAAGAATATAGGTAGCTCATGTAAGAGAGTTCTTGAATAACCTGGAGAACAGAATATATATACAGCTATAATGAAACCAACATTTAGGACAACCCTGGGACAAAGAAATATGTGTTCATGAGAAGAGAGAAGTACCCAGAGAGAATAAGAGACAGCAAAAAAGAACCAATATCCATCATGTTCTGTGGTTCTCCTATCGGAGATATGCTCTCAAGTTTGAAACTGTCTTTGTCCCTCATATTAAATACCAACAAGGTAAAAAGATATTACTTAAAGACAATCTCAGTAGCCATTCTGGTGAAATTGAGTTAGAGTTATCAGCGTAACACAACATTCGCTTTGTATGCTTCCCTAGCAACTCAACACACTTGATGCAACCATTAGATGTTGCTTTCTATGTTATACTAAAGAAGTCATGGAAAAAGTGTTTGACAATTGGAAGGAAAGCAGATAGCACAAGTCACAGACACTATCAATAAATGCTTCCTCTTGATCTATACAAGTCTATCTACCCATAAGACAAGCATAGCAGGTCATCCTGGTAAAGTTCTGATCAAACTCCCAGGATCTGGCCACAGTATCCCAAGATGGTGATACTCGCCGGTCTCTAGTTTCTAGGGCAGTTATATCAATTGAACCGTGTAAATGTGTTTTGTGTTTCAAAGTAGCCCCTGTTGTAGTATTTCTTTTAACAAAAGTTGTAGTATCATAATTGTTCAAAGTAGACCCCAAGCTGGGGTAACTTTGAACACTCAGAAAAAACAAAACAACTACTTGTACATGGTTAAAATTTTTATTAAATGGTTATGCTGAAATATCTAAATATTGTCCATGTTAAAATAAAGTTACTATTCCTAGCATCTTCAAGCTGCAAATACTGCCCCATAGAGAAGACAAAAACTGTACAAAGAAGCACCAGTTGATGTTACGAGTATAATAAAATTATATGACTACTGAAACACTTTAACAAAAAGTATTTAAAAGAATTGATATGGACAGGAGTATAGTAACACTGTCTGCTTTTTTAAAACACACATACAGTATACCTAGTTAGGCCATGCACCTATAGAACCTTAGTAGTACCGTCCGCCTAGTAGTAGCATCTGCATATAGATACACCATCCTCTTTTGGAAAATGCATTTAAGAGAAAATTATAAAGTGATAATATTAAAATAGCATATTTTATTACAAGTTACAGCTTTTACAGTAAGTAAGATTTGTGTTTAGAACAGCTGTGACTTTTGAAACATTGGTACAATTATTCTCAAGTACACAAATTTTAAAGTCATACCTCTTCTAAAAACAAGTACAACTTACTGTATAAGCTGTAACTTGTAAAAAATATATTTAATCTGTAAGTTAACGTAAAACGAAACTTATCAAATAGTATATTATACTTTTTGCTGTTCTAAAGCTGGATAATGTTGCTGTAAATGTCATGCAAATTAAATATAGAAGTGAGCACTTTAGAACTAATGAATTAGAGAAATGTTTAAAACATAAAGTTTCTTTGTTTTATTTTGAATTTTGTGCAAGGTTACACCAAGGCTATTTGTGCTAGCCTTCCTTAAATTACCAGTGAAAGACTAGAGGGAAGGCTTCTCGTGCTTCTAGCTCTTCTGTTTCTTTCCCTGCCTTCTTCTCTATAAAGTCTTGGGCAGAGTGATCACCTCTTTCCTTTTGGGCTGATCGTCTCTATGATTATAATCACCCCTTTACAGTGATGGAACTCAATCTTGCTCTTCATCGGTCTGGTAGTACATCGTTGGACCTGATGATGTTCATTATGACATGTTGCACCATCTTTCTCCTGCCTCTATTGCTATTCTTCTGGTTATTTTTAACTGGATCTGGCAGGAGCATATTTTTCCTGATGCTTGGAACCAGGCTATTATCCTCCCTTTCTCAAAACCTGAGAAGGATCCCAAAATTCCTTCTAATTATTGTCCCATTGCTTTGACTAGTTGTCTTTGTAAGGTCCTAGAGAGGATGGTTAATGCTCATCTTGTTTGGTTCCTGGAATAGAACATGCTCCTTTTGCCCACCCAGTGTGGGTTCTGTCAACAGTGCTCCACCATGGACCATCAGATTCGACTTGAAACATCGATAAGGGAAGCCTTTCTTAAAAGAGAACACCTTGTTTCTGTGTTCTTTGATCTCTAGAAGGCTTATGACACTACGTGGTAGTATGGAATTTTCTAAACAGGCAATTACAAGTCCATGTGGGTTCCATCTTCCTTCCCACAGGAACTTGGAGTCCCTCAGGGCTGTGTCTTGAGTGTCACACTGTTTAGTATTAAAATTAATGTCATCACTACAAATCTTCCTCTGACTGTTGCAAATGGGCTCTATGTCGACAACTTCCACATCTCGTGTATAACGTCAACCATGAGGTTTATTGAGTGGCAGCTTCAGACTGCCCTCAATCGGTTGCTGACATGGCCCACTGCAAATGGTTATAAATTCTCTTTTTCCAAAACCATTTGCATACATTTTTGCCGCCAATGGGGTCTCCACCCCGATCCCCAGCTCTGTCTCAGCGATATAGTTATTTGTGTGGTCCCTGAGGCAATGTCCTTGGGCTTATCTTTGATCGTAAGCTTAGCTTCATTCCACACATCAAGCAGCAACGTGTCAAGTGTGCAAGGGCTCTGAACATTCTCTGTGTCCTCTCTTCCAGCTCTTGTGGAGTAGATCGATGTTCTATGCTAAGGATTTATCATGCTCTGGTTTGATCCAACTGGACTATGGGTCTTTGGTCTATGGTTCTGCAAGGACCTCGGCCCTTAAGAATTTAGACCCCATTCACCACCTGGGGCTTCGGCTATGCACCAGTGCTTTTTGCACTTCTCTAGTCCAGAGTTTGTACACTGAGTCCCACGAACCTTCTCTTCATCTCTGTCATTTGCAACTTTCTTTACAATAT
>NW_013673235.1:18052-20295 GCF_000517525.1 Limulus polyphemus
CATCCCACCTGGGATTGTGTTTTTCTTCCTCGTTGGGCAATGCTCTTTCAGAACAGACAGTCTGCTATTCCTCCGTTTGGCCTTTGTATCCAGCAATTACTGGCTGAATTGGGTCTCGCATTGGATGATATTGATCAGCTCATTCCACCATGGCATATTACCATCCCATCCTGTGACCTTTCCTTGAGTCATCTGGGGAAGGCAGATACTCCCGATTGGAAGTACCATCTTCTTTTTGCTGAACATCTTTTGAGCCATTCTTCTCTTTCCATTTACACGGATGGTTTGAAATCGGGTGACTCTATAGGTTTTGTCATGGTTTGCTGTGGCTCAGTAGTTGTATGTTATTTCTCTTGTCCTAGATCATGTAGAAGCTATACAGTACAGTAATTGTACTATTTACACTGATTCTTTTAGCTCTCTCCTGGCCTTGGAATCGCTTAACGTTAGTTCCCACCCTGTTCTCGTCGATATTCAACACCAATTGGACCTACTTTTCACATCTTCTATTTCCATCCAGTTTTTCTGGATGCCTGGCCACATCGGTATTCACAGGAATGAGCTTGCTGACACCACAGCTAATTCCATCTTCTCTGGTGCCATCACAGCCGTGCCTGTCTGGTACATGGACTACGGCCGTGTCTTCAAGGCGTGGTTTTGTGCCAGTTGTCAGTCGACTTAAAGTGAGTAATGCCATAATAAGCTTTTCCATATCAAACCTTCTTTTGTTCTTTGGCCGTCTTGCTTCCCTAAGGTTCAAAAGGAGGTAGTCCTGGCAAGGCTATTGCATTGGTCATAGTTTTTAACCCATCATTTTCTTTTATCAGGTTTTGACCCACCAATGTATAGCCATTGTGACACTCAAGTCACAATGGCCCACATTTTACTGTCGTGCCATTGTTATGACCATTTGTGGCGGCACCATTTTAGACACACTTTATCTAAAAGTTTACCCTTGATGTTGGACAGGGTCATTGGTAATGGTGACACTGTCCAATTAGATTGTATTTTTAATTTTTTACACACTATAGGTATTTTTAATTCTATATAAATCTTTTATCGACATGTATTGGTTTTAACTCGCTGTATTTTTACATTTTACTTTAATTTATTTTCATTGTTTTTACCGGTTGTTTGGTGCTGATAGCCTTACTGCTTTGTGCCATAAAGCACCAACCAACCAACCTGCCGACTGGAAATCTTATGCTTCACACACACTGCTAGTACCATACCAGATATGGATAGACCTCTTACTACAACAGCCGATGTTGACTCCTTCGCCACATAACTCACCACTCTTCTCTCTGATGCCAGTGCTTTACACATACTGACTTCTTCTTCAGCTCCAAACAAACCAGACTTACCTCGTAGAGCTGTAGCTCTGTTACATCACTCTTCCACTTTATTGCATGAATACTGTCGGTTTCATGATTCCCTGTTGCTGCAATGATCCCGTGGTCTTCCACGTACTGCATGTAATTTTGTTCAGGCAGAACAACGTCAGCGATGGCATCAAGCCTGTAACAAACTCAGCTCCTCACAGGTCAACGATACTCTTCTCCTATCCTATACTTATTGATGGTGCTGCATCTTCTACATCTTTGGACAAGGCCAATCATTTTGCTGATTTTCATGAACAGAACTTTCAAGTACTGGAACATCATATTCTTGATTACAGTGACACTACAACCCCTGTTAACTCAACTGTTGCCTGCCTCGTGGACATTACTCCTAGTTCTTCTTATGTTGTTGACAATAATTTCTTACATACTTCCATTACTGCAGCTGATGTCCGGCTGGTGCTGAAGAACAGATGTAACACTGCCCCTGGTTCTGATGGCATTACATACTTCCAAGTTCGTCATGCCCCTCTGCAATTCCTTCGACTACTTGCATTGTTCTACACCTTTCTTCTTTCCTCAAGATTTTTTCCTGATTCCTTGAAGTTATCCACTCTCCTGATTTTTTTGAAACTGGATAAACCTGCCTCTGATGTTAATTCTTATTGTCCTATCAGCCTCACTAGTGCTTTTAGTAAAACCTTTGAATGCTTCCTTGTTGCCTGTCTTCATCAATACATAGCTGCCCACAACCTGCTGCCTCATAGACGGGCGGGATTTCGCCCATGCCTTTCTACTTAGGACCAACTTTTCAAATTGTCTGACTCACTTTCCAATCATTTAAATACTCGAAGACCCTCCTGCAACCTCCTGTTTTATTCTGGTGTGCTTTTGACTCAGTTT
>NW_013673235.1:20316-30620 GCF_000517525.1 Limulus polyphemus
GTGTGCTGCTGTATCAATTGATGGGATTATCTCTCACACTTTTACTCTACATGCTGGAGTCCCACAAGTTTCTGTGTTGTCTCCCCTTGGGTACATTCTCTATGTTGCTGATATGCCTTGTCCCCAGCCTCCTCTTCAGTTGTTTCAATATGCTTATGACACAGCTTTGGCAGCCCATTGTTCCACAATGTCAACTCTGAACAAGCTACTCCAGGCTGCTGTAAATTCTTTTTTGTCTTGGTGTCACTGCTGGCGACTATCCCTCAATGTTCCTTAGACACGAGTTATTATTTTTGGTCCAACTCGTCATAAGTTTCGCTCTTACCGTGACCCATCTCTATTTGATGTCCATGTTGACAATGTCCCGATCCTCCTTTCTGACTCCGTGACCTATCTAGGCATTGTCTTTGATAGGCATCTTACTTGGAATTCATACCTATTTGCCCTTTCAGCTAAGGTTACTCGACGTCTTCATCTCCTCCATTCTCTCACCAGTACCTTCTGGGGCCTTGTTTTTATTTTGTGTTAGCAAAAGTTCACTATTTTTTTTCACTTTTCATGGGATATAATATTTTTCTTCAGTGCAATAATATGTCAATTTTGATTTTCCAGACGAAATAAGCACTATCAGATATTTGTCTATTAATTTTGCGTCAAAATAGCACCTTTTTCCATTTTTCCAAAAAATTGATATTTTCACCAAAAAGCCAATTTCCCAATTTTTGAAAAAAAAATTGATTTTCCTCATATTTCAATACAAAGATGTCCTTGATGTAAGACTTTCAAAATGGAGATCCTTTCATCAAAATTACCAATGATTATTTCATAATCTGTTATCAAACTTTGGCTGTGTTTGATTTTACTTTCTCTTTGTCTTCAGTTATATTGTAAAGAAAGTAGAGCTTTCAAAATAAAATTATTCAGAAACATCCCAACATATAAAAGGCCATGACTGTTTCTTATAAAATAAACTTCACCATTCGGATTATTTTTTCTCTCCTTTAGCGCAAATTAAGTTTATTTTTAGCTTTTCATGAGACATAATAGTTTTCGTTAATGCTATAATGTCTCAATTTTGAGTTTTCCATCAAAATAAGCACTATCCAGTATTTGTCTATTAATTTTGCGTCAAAAAAGAACGTTCTTGCCTCATAGTTAGAAAGCCAGGAAAATTTTTAGAAGTAACTGAATTTGTCTACTTCTTGCATGTTATTAGTCTATATTCTTTGGTGTATTATTTAAGTAAATAAAAATTGTTAAGTGCTTTACCATAATCGCTAGAAAATCAGGCTTAACTCTACTCGACATTCCAAGACAAGAAAAAAGAAGATTGGGTAAGTACTCTATTTCTTGTTTTTCATATTTATTCTTTATTTATTATTATGAAAGTAACTAAAATTAAAAGTACGAATCTTTTTAAGTTATTTAAGACTAGAATAGGTTAAATAAGTAACAATAATAATATAATTAAAATTGTTCACAAAGCATGCATGTGAGCAGCTTGTGGGTAATGTAATTCAATAGCATAACGTGAGCTGCACGTTCCCTGAATGATTTACAACTTATAATGGCGCAGATAGCAGTTAGACATGGTTCATAGGGCAATAAAACAATAAAATTTAATTATAAATAGATGTATAATGTTACGAACTTAGAGCTACTTAGGATAAACGAATGTAGTTTCAAGTTACAATTTGAAGTCATACTGGAAAGAAAAAAAGGTTAATTTAGGTTTATTTCGATTTTTTTTTTTTTTTTGGTGGTTATAAAGTCAGTGTAATATACCGATCCAGTTATGAATTTAAGGTAGAGAAAATAACATATAATCTATAAGGATTTAGTGAAAAAAAACTTTTGAAATGTATTTAGGACGTTTTAGGAATTACACAAAGGAAATTTGAGATTTTAAGATGGTGAAAAGTATTTTTAATTTCAATATAAAAATTACTTTACACACGGATTATTCTAAACAAATACTCAATACATTCATAGACAAAAGTATATTTTATTTTATGAAAAGTACTTCACTAAGAAATATTACTTTTTGTATCTGAAAGACATGTAGTATTAACCGAAAGACTGCCAAATTTCGTGAAGATATACCCAATATATATAGTTATAAGTATTAAATTGATGTCAACTTTAAACGAGTACAGAAGGTCAAATCGACCGGCCCTGTGTTGAAAGATTTAACACTCAAACCTTTATGACGTATGTCTCCCTTTTTTATTCATAAGAGATTAGAGGAGCTTGCTGGCTCGGCAAAGTCCGTCAAGAAGCTACTACATTATGGGGACATCTTGGTGGAAAATAATCTACACAAAAGCACAGTGCACTCCTCCTGGATTTGAAGGCCATTAGGGATATACCCAATGAGGCTACACCCTATGCTTCCTTAAATACTTACCGAGGAGGCATCATTGAAGGGAATTTATGGAACACCCCCAAGTTGGAGATCCTTACCAGTTTATTCAGCCAAGGACTTTCTGCTGAGAAAAACATCTCCACTCGAAATTAAGGAATTATATTGCACACAAGTTTTATTGTATTGATCTAATTCTGTCAAGGCAGGTTAGTGGAACTCTAAGGTGTTTCCAATATCAATGGTTTAGACAATTTAAGGCATCTTGTCATGGTGCACTTGTTGTGGTGGCAAAGACAATGACCCTTACAAGTGTCAACAAGTTCCTCACTGCATCAATTGTGGTGCTTACAACCCATCTTACTTTCAATCTTGCTTTGACATTGGATAGTTTCATTGGTAATGGTGACACTATCCAACTTGATGGTGTTTAAGTTTTTACAGGCCATTGACCTTTTTACATCTATTTCAGATTTTATTTGATTTTTGGACGTTATTTAGGTTTTACCTTGTTTCTTTTAATCTTTTTGTAGAGTTTTACTTTTCCTTATGTTTATACCAGTTGTTTGGTGCAGATAGCCCCGTTGCTTTGTGCCAAACAAACAAACAATTCATTTTCGTTCTTATCCCAAGTGGGTGGAATAAAAAGAGGTACAATGCTTAAGAACTGTCAATATTTTCTTATCCAGAGGCTCAGAAGATGTTGTCCCCTACTCCATCGCGGACATATGCTGCTGCACTGTTACAGTAGGAATGCAGACAAATCTTTCCTTAACTTCATCAGTCTTTTTCAAACCATGGAAAGTCATTTGCCCTCTGTGGATACAAGAGTTGACAAATCCGTGTCTACTCCTGTTTCTATCCCTGCCATAGCTTCCAGTGACTACTTGGGTCAATATCCTTTGGACCAAGGTGCAGAAACATTATTTGGACACGCTCTCAGTCACTGGAGTTTCCTTCTTCTGAAAGACATCTACCCAATCAATCCAGGGCAGGTTCTACTAAACAAAAATAGCATAGTTGCAAGGAGAATGGTTCTCTGCCCAGTTCTCCCCTACATAAAAATGGCCACTTTGTTTCAGTGGAATTATCAAGGTATTTGTTCTAATACATTAAGGCTTTGATCAAGTCTTTGCATTCCATGTATCTCTCCTTACAGGAAAAATTCCTGAAACCTGCTATTACTGTCACATTTCGGCAGTTTTCTATATATCAGAATGACAGGTTGTATGATGGATTTCATGTAAGATGTGGCATATGGACTTCTACAGTTGGTGCAGCAAGTTTCTTCCCTCTTCTTATGGCAAATGGCTGGCTAGCTGGTGTAGTTCTCCACAACTGACACATCTTGGTGATGCAGTGCATGACCAAACTTCTGGCACTTAAAACACAAAAGTAGTTTAATTGGTGTTGTCTGTTTTGACTCTTCCACTTGGTGGTGTTGAAACCATAGTGTTATTCTGGTCATAACATGGTTATCAGCTTGCACGACATCTTTCAAGTTGGCTCAGATGAGCGGTGTTAGTTGTCTGGTCTTAAAAGACTTGATTCTGTCAACCTTAGTTGTATCAATCCCTTGGCTGAGTAGTTTGTCTTTTATTTCTTCTGGTGTGATATCTTGATCAACTCCTCTGATCACCATTGTCTTCATGGGCACTGGTTCTCCAGAAATGTGGATATTAAGTGATGAATCTCCTAACGAGTTGGTGGGCCATGGCTTGAGGAGTCTAATGTAGTCCTTGGGGTCTTTACATTTGATAATTAGTCCTCCATGGGCTAAATGAAAGACTTCAGTAAATGTTGTTCTGGGAAACAGTAACTTTGTCTGCTGGGGTATTTGAGGTTGATGGAACATGACTGGTATTCCTTCAATAATTATGGCTGGAGGTGCTGCTAGTAGTTCATGATCTGTTGGCTTTTCTTTTCCTCATTTGGGCTGTTGGCGTGGGTAGTGTTATCTGCTGTCCCTGTTGAGGAGGTTTCAATGCTGTTGGTGGGCTGATCCGTCGTTTTTATGGGAGAATCCTGGCTGCTAATTGACATATTGCTTGAGTCAGAGTCATGTGTAGTCGATGAATCTGAGATTATGATTTATTCCTCAGTGGATGCCAATAACTGACACTGTAAAGAGGTTGAAAGCAGCGGTTTGTCGGCTCTCGTTGTCATGATGAGGGGCCGATCAATCGTTAGTCCTGATAATTACTGTTTGAAATACACTTGGTCAAATCTTTATGTTGTTTGGTTAAGTGATTGACAGTATAATAGCTTAGATACTTTTTCAGATCTTATTTGACTGCTTCGTTAAATTACACTACTTACAATTTCTTCGAGAGAGCTCGCGCTTTACGTCCTCTCTCTGTGAAAACCAAGCTAAAAAACTTCTAAAACTCTGATGCTACATGCCCTTAATGCTGGCAGTTAAAGCACTGCGTGATAACAACCACCAGTATTTTGGTTTCTTCGATCTCAAACGTCTGGTACCAGAATCCGATTCCATTGGTTGTCTGTGTTTACTTTTATGATTGATGTGGGTTGACTTGTGCATTTTGAAATTATTCTCTCCACTTTTCTGTATTGATGCATAAGCATGCGAGTTTTTGTTGTATTTCTTCAATTGTTATTGAGTAATGTATATTGTTATTATGAAAGAGTGTGTGTTTGGTTCCATACCTGGTAAATGTATTGTTTTTATGTTTCTTGGACTGAAAGCCTCTTTCGGTCATTCAATAAGAAAAATGTAAAGATCCTTGGCTTGGGCTCCTTTCACGAGGACTCCACCCTTTGCTAGTCTTTTAATGTTTGCAATATTGACTAATGGTTTGTGCTTTTTTTTAATTTCATTTATGAGTTGTGGTTCTTTATATAAGCCAGGTAGTCCTTAAATAATAATTGTGTATTTAGGTGGTTTTATATTTGTGTTGTATTGTTTGTTTTGACTTGATTATGAAGCCATCTTCATCCTGTTGCTTACAGTAAGTGTTTTGTGTTATTACATCACGATGGTTTCTTGTTGTTTTGGTTCTTCGGTAACCTTTGTTTCTTTGTCGCTGTTTAATGATTCATCAGAGCATTGGCTTTCAGTTGAATGCCTAGCTCTTTTACGTTTCTTTTTACACGTCATAGCTGTAGCTAAGCACTGTAATGGCAGTGCCCTTAGTGCTAATTGTTGGAGTTTTAATTATACTGCCAATAACACCAAATTTATTTAGTTGATGATTTGCAGTGGCGAGTGGAGCTCACAAGTCACTAACTCAAAGCAATTTGCTGTTAGAATAAAGAATCCAAATACCAGACTAGTACTGAACAAATTATAACAACATTTATTAAATTTTTCTACATAACGTACAATATTAATCAAAAGTTTATTAACCATTAACTTCTCATAACATTTGCTATTACTTTTAATCAGTGTTACTAACTAGTACATATGGAGTACATTTCTTTAATACAAACTTGAATATCCTTTACTATTAACTACATTAATCGATCAAGAGAGATAATAATTCTACACTTATAACAAAGATGGGCCAGTATACGTTTGGAGTTTTGAGACCTTCATATTCACAGTGCAATCGCTTAAATAAGACTGGAAGAACAGCTAAAACTGGTAAGAGCTGGCAAGAACTGATGTTTAGGCTTCAGACACGAGTTTTTAACCCACATTTTCTTTGTATTCTCTCTCAACCTTCCAAATAGTATTCCTAACTACCCGCAAGTAGTTCTAACACTTTATTAGTTGATCTGTGCTACTTCATGGGCTAGTCCAAAACCATAACCAAAAACTCTCAAATGATTGGTTACTGTTATGGTGAGTTATCCAGTTGCTAGTGTACTAGCACAAGGGAAAAAGAGGTCATGTTAGGAATATATCAAAGTATTGCTTTTGTGTGCCAACATCAACTTTTTCGTAGCTTCAACAGTACTAACGAGTTGGCGTCAGTAATTAATCACAATCCATCACGGGTACAAGTGCAGACACTTTATTGCTAGGCAATATCTTCATTTCATTATAAATGTTAAAGCATGATTCACAAACTCGTGATCCTCAACACCACTTAACCAGCTAGTTGTACTCTCTAGCTCTTCACCATATTTCGCAATATAAGTGACTTTACTTACGCCATTTCTTTATGTACATGTTCACTTAAAAAAAAAAAACTCAGAAAATTTTTATAACTTTTCCTTAAAATATTTTAAACAAGCTGAAGCAATTGTAAAATTCCCTCAAAAATATCCAATTGCTTCCCCCTTAGAAAAAATGTTGATACTTGTAACAAAATTTACCACTAACTGTATTGTGTCCATCTCTCTTCATCGATCAATGTTTGTATTAACACATTTAGTATACATCCTAAACAACATCCATAGTCACATAGTATCAATAATACATTCATGTATAACATCAATGCTAATATCGAAATAATAATAATTATTAAACATTAGATTACATAGATTTCCTTCACACACAAACTTTAATTGACATATGATATTGGTTCCACTTAGCACAGTGTTCTTTTGGCTATTGATGGTATGTACAGTCTATCCCACCTGACGAATTCATTCGTCGATAGGGTGGACATCTGTACTCTTCCAGGTTGATACAAGGGAGACCGATCCATTGGCTAAGAATTCTGGCCTTTTCTCTTCCCTTCGTATAGATCTTGTGATAGTCCCTGTTTAACTGATGACATAACATAAATAGCTCCCAAAGAGTTTCTTCACCATCAGGCCATCGAAGCCCATGTAAATATATTGTACATCAATTGACAGTCCAGCGATACACCTCACTCAAGGCTTCTTCTGGGTACAGAAAGTGTCATCCAGTGTATGAATCGGTCATTGCTAGTTCTTTGATAACATACACTCCTCCTACTCTGAAACCTTCTACCTCTACGATAGTGAACTTCACCTTCTTCTTTAACGAGATTGGTGTATAATCACAATATACAGTTACTATCTGGGGGTTTCTTAACATTGCCATGGGCTTACACAATCCCTTTTATTCATGACACGTTCTGTTTCTGTTCAGTCAGGCACTCAACTCGTGCACTTCTTTCTAGTCATAGTCACACTGTCATTGGTTGATAGATCGTTTGTCCATTTTTGCACTAACATAGTTCTTTCTTGACTTGCTGTCGTCATCTCACTTCGTTGTTTCCCGAATATTTACTAAACCTATTAATTTTGCGTAACAATTTTGACTATAACACTTTAGTAATCAGTTAACCTCATCAATTGACTAAGTCAAATCAATTTGATATTCACCTATACAATCAAACTATTTCCTGATTAGATGGGGCCTAACCATTTAACTCGACTAGTTCAGTGGCCTCTAAATACTCAATCAGTTATTGTCCAGCCTTGCTCTTATTTTTTCTAGCTTTACACAGCCCATCTAATGCCATTAACTTTAACAAAGCCGATTTCTCTCTTTTAATATACAAGTTATGCTTACCAGTATCACGACTAAGCATAAGGTTACCAATACTGAATTAAATAATTTCCAATTATCTAACCATTGTCCTTCATCTGTAGCTGGTAAGCAATCTACATGCTGGTGGAATTCCTTAATACTTAATCCTGACTTTCTAGGAGGTAATAGTGTCTTCTAGTATATCTGTTAAATCCTTAATGTCTGTTTCTACGTTTATACTTTGTATTAATTGTGATTCCTTCCTAGTTAATAGTTCCTGTAATTCTGGAATCTTTACATTTAATTGAGTCCTTACGTATTTAGTTTCACGTCTAAAGCTAGAGGGCCACACAGTGCTTGACCAAGAGCTAAACAATTTCTGGCTAATCTCATGTAATCACTATCTCTTAATTTAATTATTCTAGTATGGTAATCAAATTGATGTACTTTCTATTTTCGATATACAACTGATAAAGTAAGTTCATACTTAGCGTTAAATAACCAAGTTCCTGGACTTCTCGCATAATTTAGTTATTCTACTTTTAATTTCTGCAAATATCACATAATTGCAAGTTACAATAGGTACTGAATAAATACCTTAGTTAGGGTCCGTCTTTGCAATTCAGCATGTCCTCTTCAGTCATTTCAATATACGAATGCTGATCACTCGAGACAGCGATATATGGTTTATCAATTTCTATAGTGAAAGCTAATGAATGATTTATCCTCAATGGTAAAGATATAATTTTATAAAATTTTAACATTCTATCGGTATTTCTAACGGCTGCTGTATTTACGTTAGCCTATGTGTAATACATGTAAATCTGATCACTATGAGTAGGTATTACATATTCTAAGTATGGAGATAATATTCTTTCAATTTCATCTAACCCTCTTTCTAAATCACTCGGTGGTAGAAAGTATGAATTCAACTTTCTATCTGCAGCTATATACAATGCCTGTATTAACTTACCTGTCCTGCTACTTTCTACAGTAAAAGATAACTACTGTGTATTATTCTGAATCGTAGTATTAAACACTAACATTTCCATTCCTGCTTTAAGTAACTCAGTTTGTCTTACATAAGTGTGTATCAATGTATTAGTAATATTTACTAAAACTATAGATATTTTTCTAATTTCTTGGTCATGTAATTCAATTGTCTGATTTAATGAATTTATTATAGTTACCTGTTCTCCTATTAAGTGAACCATTTCATAGATACCTGTCTCTGTTGTTCTACCTTCTCATTTAATTCCTGTCAATCACAAGAATTCCAAACACTTCCACCTACATTTGTTAATCCTTGTCTCTGTTGAGTACTGTCTGATATGGATACACTATCTTTTAATTATAATAACAGTTCACCTACATCGTCAGGATATTGTCTAATTAAAGTCTTATAATTTTTGATTAGTCCTTCTTGTAAAATCCTAGCTTACTGTAAGATAGCTCCCTGATGTCTCATGACATATAATGTCACATCTCTAAACCTTTCATATCAAACCTGACATGAGTATTTACATTCAACAACTTCTCAAACATTACTAATTCTTCTTGTAATTACACTACTAACCTAACATACTGAGGAAATGGTATGTCTTCCACTTTTATCCATTTATCTTTGGAGGATTTAAAGTTACCTACTTTGACAAAAACTACATCTATCTTGCTTTCCACTGACACATTACTCGCATTCTGTCCAGTTCTGATCTTTGTAATCATTAATGCAAGAATCCCAGTAAACCTATATATACATTTATTAATAATACAAGTAATTATAATACTCACACAATACATATGCAACATACGTCAATTATATATCTTATCCTACAAGAACACTTAGAACTTCGTAAGTAGCCTATTATGTTAATAAAAACGTTAATAGCACCGGCGTTATGAGATACAGTATTGACTGTATTTACGTCACTTTTAGGTTTGTGCACAACTTCTTGAGGATCGATTCTTACTCGTTTCCTCTTTGTTGTAAGAGTCACTTCCGGTTGAGTTCATATAGGCCCAAGTGATCTAAGATTATAGTCATGGGTCACTGTATCAGCTTGTGTTGTCACTGCAGTGCTAGGGGTATTATCCTCAGTTGCTGGGGAACTACCTTCACTGTTGCCACTACAAACTGAGACATCTTCGGTTGTTATTACTTCATCACCCAGTACAATACTCTCATCTTCTTCTGATTCTAGTATTTCTGGTTCTAATATTTCCTCTTCATCATCAAACGATGAGTCAAACTCACCCAAGTTATCAACCTCTTCAAAAATACTCGTATCTTGTTCATATTTCTTAGTTTCATCTTCTACACACTGATATCAATAAGGTTTATGGCCCTTTATTTTCTTTAACCTATTCACATGTACTAACTGTTTATCTTTTGCATAGACTTCTTGAATCTCAAAATTAACTGGACTAGTCTGTTTCAATACTCTAAGATGGACCTTTCCATAACTTTGCTAACTTTTTAGTGTTTTCTCTCTCTTGACAATCAGGGTGTACAACAATACTTTGTCCCTT
>NW_013673235.1:31529-36338 GCF_000517525.1 Limulus polyphemus
TAGGACATCGTCCCTAAGTAGACATTTGATGCCAACAATTGAAACCTTGGGTTTACAAATTTTAATTTCCAAAGCTAATTGTGGCTGATTATAAGTGCCTGGAACTCCATGTATTTTATAGAATATTTTAGTGGTGGTGTTTCAATGTTTTTTGTTGTTCCTTATTTCATTGTTGAGTGTTTGTTTTTGACCAGAGTAAAACTTTCATTGTCTTCAGTGAGTATTTGTATATCTGTATCATTGCTAGTGTGCTTGCTTTCTTTAACATCCAAGGTTTGGTTTGATTATATCACATGATCATTTTCTTTTAAAATATTTTCTGTACTTATTTCTCCATTGACAGTTTCAGCCTCAGCATCGCTGTCAGTTCCATTCTGGTATGTGTTGTTTCTGGCTTTAGCCTGTTTTTTTTTCTTTTATATTTTCAAAATTTGTACTCTCCTTCGGAGAGAGTTCCTTATTGGTGACCACTAGCGTGCCATTTCTCCTACAAAGAAGTACATTATAAGTACACCCCACCAGGAACAAACGTAATTACCGTTAGGATCAAGCATCTCCGACAAGAAGTACCCAACGAATGCTTAGGAGAGTTATGGGAAAGTGTTGGGAATAACACGGGAGACTTATTTAGACTAAGGTTTTTACAAGAGCTAGGAGGGTCAGTGTAGATATGACGGACCCAATTCCAAATTTCTTATATGTAAAGACAATTCAGGGTAATGGCAAATTACCCTGGAATGAAAAAGCTATGTGCCCGATGCAAGCAGGAGGGACATTTCGCTGCCAGCTGTACGGCTAAAATGTGTGGCGAAGTTAGGACACTCGCCTGAAGAATGTGTAACAGGATGTAAAAAGTGTGGAGAAGACCATCCACACAGACAGTGCAAAGTTAAGAGCTTTTCTGCCGCCGTAAAGGGAGGAGAAGAGGAAGTGAGTATAGAAAATGAAGTAAAAGAAATACTGAATGAAGTGATTGATAATGTGTTAGATGTTGACTTCCTTGTCTACTAGTTCAAAGTAGACACAAGAAGCAAAGAAAGTAGAAGAAAAGGTGGAAGAAAAATCAGAAGCAATAGAAGAGGAAAATAAATGGAAAAAAAGTGACAAAAAAAGAAAAGTAAAGAGGAGAAGAGAAGAGAAAGACAACCAAAAAGATAGAGAAGGTTCTACCAAAGAGACCGAGCGAGACTCTGTTGGCAGAAGATCTGCTTCTGTCTGAGAGTTCCTCTAGCGAAAGCGGCAGGAAAGAATCGACAGAGGACTATCAGACGAAACGAGCCCTATGGATGACTTCAGCAGAAGATAAAGAAAGGAAAACGATTAAGAAAGGAACGTAAGTCGGTAGTTACATACTTTAGTAGCTTTTAAGAAAATATAAAACCCTTTATGTGTAAAACCTTAATTTTAGCTGTCTACTTCCTGTAGCTCCAATGGCTATTAACATTATAAATATAATGATAATCAAAATAATAACATTAAATACAAGGATTTTTGAACAAAAATAAACAAAATCATGTACTAGACATAATGAATAGAAATAGTTACAATATTCTTGTTGTATAAGAATGTCATCTATATGAAACAGCACAAATTAAACAGTTTAACATTAAACATAATGTAAAATCATTCTGGAGTTTAGGCACATCAAACGAATCAGGAGTAGGAATCATTATAAACAATAATATAAAGGTACAGTAACAGGAATGAGACATGACATATATGGTAGAGTAATTTACATAGACATAGAACATAAAGTAAAAATAAGAGTAATCAATGTTATGCACCAGCTGATCACACAAAAAGAGCACTATATTATCAAAACTTAAAACAGTATCTATACACTACAAATGAAATAGTTCTAGTTGGAGATTTTAACTGTACACTTAATCCGACAAGAGACAAAATAGGAGATAACCAAATTAAAAAGCCGTTACAGGATTTAACTGAAAGTTTTCAATTAAACGACGTATGGCGGCACCTGGAAAAAGATAACCCAGGAATAACATTTTGGAGTTATAATGGAGTGGGAAGTAGACAAGATAAATTTTATGTATCCAATTCCTTACTCGACAAGACTGAAAAAAATAATGGTCACTCTGATAGGGAGTCATAATAACTATGTTAGCGACCACCATTACGTAATAGTAAAAATAGGCAAGACACAAGAAAGAGGTAGGGGATATTGGAAACTTAACGTATCTCTGTTAGCACTATGCTATCGGAGCTATGTGACGCCACACAATACAATGCTAACTGGTGGGAAAACCTTAAAACCAGGACAGCATCTAAGTTCCAATACCTAGGAAAGGAAATAGCGAAAGAAAATAGAAGAAAGATCCATGACGAGTTTAGCACAATTTGCTAATGGGGACTCCAATTTCATGGAGATCAACTATATGAAGAAAGATTAGAAATCTTTAGGAAAAGAGCAGGAATAAGGAATATTGAAGGAGAAGAAAACTTTTACAGACAGATTAAAACTAGAATGAATAAATCATTAATGACAGAACTTTAAAATAAAGAACATGTATTAACAGATAGAAAAGGAATAGAAAATATAACTATAGACTACTACAAGGAACTTTATAGCACTAAAGAAATAGATAGAGGTAAGTGGGAAGATGTGACTAAAAATGTTCCCACACTTCCGAAGAAAGCAGAATACCTATAAAAAGCAGTAACAATAGAAGAAGCAGAAATAGCAATGAAAGTTTAGGCAAGAAAAAAGTACCAGGGCCAGACAGACTCCCAGTAGAGTTCTATGAACAGTTCTGGCATATAATATGAAAACCTTATGTTGAAATGCTAAATAATAGTTTAATAAATAATAGATTACCACCTTCATTCAAAGAAGGTATAATCAGCTTATAGTGTAAGAAAGATTCTTCAGATCTGATTAAAGATTATAGACCTCTTACACTCAGCAATGTTGACTATAAAATACTTACAAAATGTATAAACAGTAGATTAATAACCATGCTACGTAAGCTAATTAAGTCATCGCAGACATCCACAGTCCCTGGAAGAAACATGCTATTTAATGTTATCGTGCTCATGGACATCATACAAACATCAAACAGTTAGGGCTCCCCTGCTTGTGTGATTTCGCTTGATCAGGAGAAAGCCTTTGACAGGATAACCCATAGTTTATGTATTAAACAAATACGGTATACCTAAAGAACTAACAAAATGGATAAAACTCATACAGCAACATATCAGCCAAAATGAATATAAATGGACATATTACAGACAGTTTTGACATAGAACTGGAGTAAGACAAGGATTTCCCTCTGCCCCACACTATATGTGCTAGTCATTGAATGTTTCTTTGCTAGTGAAAACTCGGATCCTGAAATAGTCGATGTTCACATCCCGGGTAATTATGCCATCCATCAAAAGTGCCTTGCACACATTGATGACGTAACCCCAATGCTGACAACCAAAGAATCCATCTCCAAATGTCTAAAAACACTCAACAGCTTCTGTAGTGCAAGTGGCTCCAAAGTTAATAACTAAAAATCCAAAGGATTCTGGTTATGTAGATTTCTGATTCTCCACCTAATATTACTTGGACCAAAAGTCCCATAAAAATATTAGGCATTTCTCTCTTTGACCGACCATGGACACCGGCACAAAAACAACACGGAAAACGGACAAGGCCAACTGTGAAGAACCGAACCTATGTACAGGAGAAAGAACGCCAGCTACAGAACTACTGACCAAGCAAGATAATTTCTGTAAGTCTGACGTGGGTGAACCTGATCATAATAAGTGTAATGCTAGCCTAAAAGGATTAATTCATTTTGCAAAATAAGAGTTATCTAAATGTAGAGCTAAAAAGAAAAGAAAAATATCAAAATCACCCATAGTTAATAAAGAAACCGAAGACAGTGAGGCTGAGGCTGACACTATCAATGGCGGTAATGAACAGGATAGCAACGTAAGCAAACCTTCTAAACCCTTGGATGTTGAACAAACATCGAACACAACAAAAAACAAAACACAAACACTACATAATGATGAAGAGGGTTTTACCTTAGTAAAATCAAAGAAACAAAAGCAAAGTGATAAACAAATACAAAGCGCAACAAATAATGAACAACAACACAAAACAGACAGCCATACACCATCATACGCAATAATAATTCAAGGAATCCCCGGACATTTTAATCAACCACAGCTAGCAAAGGAAATACATCGGTGTAAACCGAAAGTCCAGATTACAAGCATCAAATGACTACCCAGGGGTGGTGTTCTCGTTCGAGGTCAAGAACCCGCAGACCTGAATAAACTACTACAGACATGGCCCGAAGATGCATTTAACACAAATGCAATAACCATACAACTTCCAGGAGCAAGGACACAACCCAAGTCATTCGTGATCAGGGGAGTGCACTACTCCATAAGCATGGAAGACATACACGACATGTTACACACACAACAAGTAAAAGTAAATAAAGTAAAAAGAATCATATCAAACATCACAAAAAAACCAACAAACCTAGTAAAAGTACACGTAGATAACACACAGGATATTACACATTACATTAACAATGTTATCATTATGTGGTACCAAAGATACACAGTAGAACAGACAAAGACACCAGTCATAGTGGTAACTCAATGTTACCATTGCCAAAGATTTGGACATGTAGCAGCTGCTTGCCAAGCTACTCCAAGATGTGTTGGTTGTGGAGAAAACCATCACATTACACAATGCCAGAAACAACAACCGGAACAAACAAAAACTAAACAAAATGAAACCAACAATGACATGCCAATCACAAATATCATAAAAACAATAGTATT
>NW_013673236.1:0-630 GCF_000517525.1 Limulus polyphemus
ATGCCATACGAACTGCATTCAGATCAAGGCCACAACTTCGATTCGGCTGGGTTCCAAGAATGCTACAAGTTGTTTGGCATCCGAAACACCAGGACAACGTCACCTCACCCACAGTCCGATGGGATGGTAGAAAAGTACAACTGGACACTGGGACAGGAATTGGCAAAGTTTTGTAATAGTCGCCAAGATGACTGGGATGTCTTACTACCTCCACTGCTGATGGCTTATAGGACAGCAGAGCATGAAGCCACTGGATACACTCCAGCAAAGTTGATGTTTGGTAGGGAACTTCGGTTGCCAGTGGATCTGTTAACAGGACGCCCACCGTATGAAGAGTTTCCTGAAAATGTGTCAGAGTTTGTGAAAGTGTTAACAGAAAGGATGAATGATATTCACCATCAAGTGTGCTCAAACTTGAAAAGGTCTGCTGATTCGACGAAGTTATCTTATGATAAGAGATCTACTGAAGTTAGCTTTGTACCAGGAGACAAGGTGTGGTTGTATACTCCCAGGAAGACCAAAGGGAAGTCTCCTAAGTTGTCTTCTCCATGGGAAGGCCCATTTGACATAGTGGATCGTCTCTCAGACGTGGCTTTCCGAATAAAATGTGGTCAGCGAGGTAAGCCAAAG
>NW_013673236.1:1278-14336 GCF_000517525.1 Limulus polyphemus
AATGGAGACAAAGACAGAGACGTAGCGGAGACGAAGCAGGCAGAGAGAAAGAAAGACAGCGGTTACAGTCGGCGGGAACTGAGGATAGCAGACACAGAGATCGGAACTATAGTTGCGAGGACGGACAATTAAGTCTAAGCGTGATAGGAAGTGAGTGAATTGTTGTGAACTATAGTGTGTGTGTGACTGTGAAAATTAAGTACATTACAAAGTTGTATTGAGGAAGAATAAACAAGTTTTGTGAAGAAAGGACTTATATCTTGTAAGAATTAACAAGCAAACATACAGAGACCTAACAATATTATTAATTCTTGACGTGAGTTTTTCTTGGGTAAGTAAAAACCTTTGGCTACCGAAAAAAAGTAATTTCTAAAGATGTTTACAGCCATATACAAGAAGGTAAATTAGTTTCGAAAGGAGTCTAAAATTCATTCAGAAACTTCCAAAACGGTTAACCGTTTAGTCTTTAATATAAGTATTAAACTGAAAGCCATCCACTCTGTAGCTGTTCATAAATAGTGGGAAAAAAATGAAGTAGGATATCCATCTGGATGTAACAAGGAACCGTGAAACTGAGGGGAGTTAAGCCTACTTTGTAGTTGCTCGTGTGATAGTACATTTATTTGGTAACTCTACAGGAAAACATGTTAACTTATGTTAATAGAATATTTCACACAAGTGTCGCTAACGTTGTCTTTCAGTTACTCCATTACTAGTGTTTGTTAACCATTCTCTCACCCACTTACCAAATCCTGTCAAATTTCATGTTATATGCGGAGATTGTTTAGTTGTATAGTTTTATTTTCCCTAAACATTTTATTTCCCTTAATATATATCCCTTGTGACACATATGTTATATATATATAATTTGACCCCTGAATTTGAAATACATTATCTATTAGTTAGTTGATGACGTCTTTATAACTTGTGGTAAATATGTCAATACCAATTGTAGTAGAAACAATATATAATATATCTTGGAATTTAATCTCTCTCGTCCAACAAGTTGAAGATAAACGTTTTGTAAACCCGAGTTAATCAGTTAATACAGTTGTTATTACTAGTAGATCACCATTTCTTCTCGTTCACAAACGGGTCTCATTCATTTTTGAGGTTAAGAAAGTTAAAAATGACTGTTGTTTTAGTTAGGGTTTCAAAAACATATCACCATCACTTACCCTTAGAGGTATTTATTAGCCAAATGAGCCGATAGAAACGAGGGCTCTTACCATCTCAGCTAAAAAAATAATCTTTAATCAACATCAAGTAAAACATTTTTTATTTCTGAAACTGCACGATATAAAGCATTTTCAAAACCACACTTTTTAACTTAATCAAATGCTTTGAATGCAGAAGAGGCTTTTGAAGAAAGAAAAAACTGTACTGTGAACACAAAATAAGAAAACAAAAAACCTTTAAATAACCAACTTTAAAGGCATTTTAATTGTTCGTAAATCCATATGTCAATTATGAACTGTATTATTTATTTACGATGTGGTGATTGAAAATTACATTTCGTTATATATATAGTGAACAAGACTATGCCAGCGTTTGTGTTTTAATAATTAGTTCATAGATGGCGATACATGTGTTATAAGTTTCTTTTTTCTGCACCAAAATAAGGTATCTGTGTTGTGCCCACCACGGGTATCGAAGCCAGAATTTTAATGTTGTTGGCCTTCAGACTTGCCACTGAGCCACTGGAGGGCACGGTTTTATAATAATTGCGATCATAATGAAATACTCTAATTCTTTAATAAATATTGTCCATCAGAAAGAAATATGTAATAATGTTTACTCCATGATCTAAGTCTTTTCAAAAGTTTCATAAACGGATGTTAAATTAAAATATTGAGTTTTATAGTGTTATAAAATATTTATATTTAAGAAAAACAACGACATTTGAGTATTGGTGTAATATTATTCTATTTGAGTCACATCTGGGTGCTAAACATGCCGTTCTATAAGATTAGAAATAACTACTGATTTTAAGTAACTGGTTACGTTCTGTTGCATAAGTAGCGTGAATAACATGTTACTGTAAATTGTTACATTTATGAGAAAAATAACCGAAAAAACCCATACAGATTTAAATGCACAGAAAGATAATTTCTTACTCGTCATTGAAATCAAAAATATCTCTCGTTTCTGTTCTTACAGATTCAGTTTTCTTAGAGACTAGCCGTTTTCTTGTATTTGGTATAAATTTGTATAGCTTTGTATTAGAAATAATGCAATATAAAAAACAAAAACAATTATTAAATAGAGATGAAGGACCAGCAATTCAATACATTGATATATGGTGAGATATATTATAATTTTTTTTTCAAGTACACCAAGGAAATATGCAAATGACAATGAAGTAATGCGACAAGGGGGAAAGTATAAAATAGTCTTGTAAGTTACTTCTGAGGATGACGTAGATAACGTCGAAAAATGTACATGTAGAGTGATATTTCTATTTTAAAGTGGAAGCCGTATGGCTTCAATGAAGTTCTTATTGTGTAAATTTAAAACGTTGTTTTTAATTATTTATTGTAATTTAAAAAAAAATTTAAAAAAATAGTCCTGCTCTGCCAGCAAGAAAAAATATAGTCATATTATATGTACATTTCACTAATTCATATAGTAATAAAAAATACTGAATATTATTCCAATTGTTACCAATTGTTAAACATTGTTTACGAAAAATATACCACAATAATGTCATAGACAACGTTTCTGTACATCTGTTTTTTTCTTAAAACTTCGATATTTTGTGTATCTGATTATAAACTATCATGTTTATAACATTAAAAAGCACAATAGCTCAACAGTTCTAAAATAGAGGGCGTACGACAAATAATTTACATTTTTAATTATATTAATCCCGTTCATGAGAATGTGTGGACAAACCCTTTGAAGAGAACAAAAAATAATAAAAACACCTGAATTAATATTGTAAATTACAAGACATCAACATATCGAATAATAAACCTCCTAAATTGGAAGACTTTTCATAAACAAGATATCACTCTATATAATTTACATGGTCAGGTGTAACCTAGTGGTCAACGTGTCGGACTGCAGATATTATGATCTTCAGTTGTGGGCGCGGTATAAAAGCGACAGTCACTCCAGTTGTTCGGTTTCAAGAGATATACAAAGCTCTTGTGATGGCGAGTGGTACTAGCTATCTGTTTTTTCTCTCGTCAGTATTTTGAAATCTAGGAGAACGATATTTGAATCCTAGGTATATCTGACCTTGTCGATTATTCCTCATAAGGGGTAAAACATTTGAATTCCAATACATTTTATTGTTGTGGTACCTATCTGTAGAATGTTCATGAACAATTAAATAATAATACTAGAAAAATATGATGGAAAGCATAAATGTAAGTACAAACCAAAAATCGATTTGCATTTAGTAACAAATATTCTCAGTTCTCGGTATCACCTCTTCCAGAGTCAATGGTACTGTACAAGTTTGGCCAAAGAAGTATTGTAAAATACAATCAAACACCAACATTCGCATACGAATGTCGGAGATGCATTACTCTAACACTAACAAAAATAAGATATGTAAAGAAAGACAAATCAATTTTTTGTCTAGTTCTTGATGTGGAGATTGGCCGACCATGGCGTGATGGTCAGTGTGGCCAGAATGTGAGTCAGAGGGTTAATGGTTCGTTCCAAAAAACGTATTCCGTACTTTGGGGCCATGTAAGTGCTACATGAGTGGCTGTCAAATCCCACTGTTCGATCAGACAAGATTAGCTTAAGAGTTGGCAGTGGGTAGTGTCGACTAGCTGCCTTCCCTTTAACTCGCTAGTTTAACTTACTGAAAGCGATGCTCAGATAGCTCTGGCATAGCTTTGTTGTTGTTTGTTGTAAAGAACAAAGTTACACCCTGGGCTATCTGTGTTCTGCCAATCACGAGTACCAAAACCTGGTTTCTAGCGTTATAAGCCTACAAACTTACCGCTGAGCCTCTGGCCACTGGGAAGGGGGGGGGGCGTAGTTTTGTGAGGCAGTATAAAACAAATAAATGTTGAAGGTTTCTAGTATTTGAAACTGAAGCAAAATTAATCGATAGTCATGAATCCAGAGCAGAAATGGATCCTTAGTCTTAGGTGCCGAACAAACACAGTCCTTTAATTCTCGAGTCAGAAACGCCTGGTTCTCCATCGAGAAGTGATACACACTTGTATTTCTTGGCTGTAGAAGCGACATGCACTTCCAGTCCTGAATCCAGATGCAACATATTGTTGTATTTCTTGCCTGTAGAAGCGACATGCACTTCCAGTCTTGAATCCAGAAGTAACACTCAGATCACTTAAACATTACTTTTAACAAAACATGTTCGTATAGAGAAACTTTCTCCACTTTTCTATCGGAAAACCACAAAATCAATTATTTCAATTCAGTAATTACATGGTCTTGAGGTATGTTTGTTTTTGTTTTGTTTGTTTTTGAATTTCGCGCAAAGCTACACTGCGCTAGCCGTCCCTAATTTAGCAGTGTAAGACTAGAGGGAAGGCAGCTAGTCATCACCCCCCACTGCCAACTCTTGGGCTACTCTTTTACCAACGAATAGTGGGACTGACTGTCACATTATAACGCCCCCACGGCTGAAAGGGCGAGCATGTTTGGTGGGAGAGGGATTCGAACCCGCAACTCTCAGATTGGGAGTCGAGTGCCTTAACCACCTGGCCATGCCGGGCCCTTGAGGTATGACGGGTATTGTTTGGCCAATAAGAAAATTACAAACATAAGGAAACAAGACATTTGTGTAACGTCTTAAAGAATGCATGGTAAATAGAGCTTATTAAAGTATGTTAGGACCGGACCTAGTCTAGTTTTACCGTGTTTACTGTGAATCTAAGGATGGTCTGTTCCCGCAGTTTGTCTCCACACTTTGAAGCAGTGGGTGCGCGATAGGAGTGACAGTCGAATACCATTATTCAATCACATAAGAAAAGCCCAAGAGGTGGCGGTTGGCGCAGTTGACTAGTATCCTTTCCTTTAGTCTGTCAGCTCAAAATTAGGGACTCTTCCGGTGGCTCAGTGGTAACTCTAAGGGCTTATAACTCTAAACATTGGGTTCCGATACCTGCGTTGGGTAAACACAGATAGTCTATCGTGTATCTTTGTGCTTAGTGACGGCTAAGTGACAAACCTTTAAAATTTTGTAGTTCTAGTACTCTAAATGTGCTATTAACATTCATTTAAATTATCCTCTATTTGTTATACAGATAAAAAAAATCACACGAAATGGTAGTTCAAAAGCAAGTGACAACTTTTAAACTTTGTAGACTGATTAAAGTTTAGATGTTTTGGCAAAATTATTACCGCTCAGCAACTCAGGCAGCACTAGCTACAGACGTTAAACAACAAAGTCAAGCAAGGTATGCGGATTGAAATTTAGTGCTACGTTGCATTTTTATTGAAAGCTAAAAACATGGTAAGTATATATATATCGTGCTAGAAGAAGGAAAACTAGCTTAATAAGATTGAATATTTTAGAAGACAGATAAGACCTCCCATAAGGATGTCGCCAAACAATTTTATTGGTTGCTGGAAACAGACATGTTATTGATCAGCACTTTCAATCACTAATAATCATGTGCTATTCAGATTTCACGAATGGTTCGAAAAGAACATTTTAGAGCTGATTAGTTGATAAAGTTCTTTGTGAAATTAAAATGTTATTGTTTTCGTGTAGTGGTTAGAAAGAAGACATTATAATTACTGTTTATAAAAACGATTCTATACAACTGTATGCAGGGTAAAAACACATCGATTAGTGCCAAAAGAACAAAAATTATTGCAACCTAAATTCTACCTTTGTTTCCTCCAAATATAGTAAAATACAATTTCTTTTCGTTTGAGTTTAAAACAATAACTTTCTGCACGTGGTTTTCCAGTCGTAGCTAATTTAACTATGGGTAGCACAGACAGTACAGTATTTACACCAATATTCAACATGTTGATGCACTTACAGACAGAAAACTGCTTTTTGCATATCATTATGCATGTATGTAATACTCTGATGACTTCACGCCCTTCTATTATGCGATGTCTGAAGCATCTACTGTCTAAGAGATCTGGAGACCTCTAGCCTCGTTACAGATTGATAACCTCAGGCTACATGCCACATTTCTAAGTCTGAAGCAGTCGTGATTCACCCTGCTGCTTTGCTAGTAGTATCGGAATAGATCCACTGACTATGGTTGTTCTTCCTGAAGCTCCTGAAACATTATTTGTGGCGTTCACCTACCAGTGGAATAATTAATAGCTTTTGACTTCCCTGCTGATGGAATGACTTTTGCTTCCAGATGTTGTGCAGGATCAGGACATTTAACAAAAAGAAAAGTTCTCCCCATTTGCTAAACCAAGTTGTCAGTGTTCCCATGTCAGTTGAGGATGTACAACAAGGTGTAGTATTGCAGGTTATGATCTAATGTGTAGTAATTCCTTCTGGGTTTTTAAGGTTCATATGCCATTTCAGTGATGCATTGTTCATACAAATAGTGAACTTTCTACCATAAAAATAGTGTTGGTAATACTTGGAAAATACTAAAATAGCAAGAAGTTATTTATGTAATGTAGTACCTGCATTCAAGATCCATCAGAGTCTGACTAGCATCCGCACTTACACTTTTATACTCCATCTGCATCTTTGGGAATACCATTCAGATTTGATTATTGGTTTCACTTGCAGGTTTTCTACAAAAACATATTGACTGTGAATGAAATGCACAGTTATAATCTTCAGTCCACCGAAATGAATTTTGTATTAACGTTGTAGAAATTGGCAATGGATTATCAAAAAATAGGTTGGAGTTAATCTCTAAATGATGTAATATTTACAGAGTTCATGCAGTTTCAAGCTTGTTGTTTTACTTCCTGAATAGTCATGCACAGATTTTTAGTGAATGATTGAAATATGCACACAAACACTAATATCTCATTGACATAGATGTGCTTCAACTGTATCTATACTGTTTGACCCAAATCTTACAAACATATTGGTGTAATGAACTAGCAATTCATTGAGTTTATGTTATAGTGTTGAATCCAAAATGCTCATATAGTCATCAACAATGATATCAGATCTAGCGACTATGTGTTTGTTTTTAGAAGTAGTGAGACAGAAACAGTTTCAACTTTTCCGTCACGTCCAGATACTTGCACTTTGCTCACCAAGCCAATTACCATTCGTGTAGGAAGATGGACAGACGAATTTCCATTATTGCCGATCAATACCAGGAAACGACACCACAGTAATGGGCAGTTATTTGGGTAAGTGCAGGTTGCTTCCTGGACAACAGACACATTTTATACATTAGTTTTATCACCACAGATGGAAATAACCATTTAGCTTTAGAACCTTTTGTATCACAGAACACTACTTGTACATGCGGAGATATTGTTACCCTCTTCTTAACCTATGTACTCCACTGTTCTTGTGCCCCATCCTAGTTGATATCGGAAATTGGGAAAGTTTTCTAGAGAAACACTGTTTACCTGATCTGTAAAGAAAACTGGCTGACACTTTCCACAGTAGTTTTCTTTTCAAAATTTCAATACCTGACATGCAGTATTTGCCCAGTTGTAGATATTTCAAATATTCTCTCATATGAAATGCATAGCCCTTTGTATAGTTCTCAAACAAGCCTTCAAAGTTGAAAGTCAAGTCTTCTGGATTTAGTATGATAACTTACCGATGCAGGTGATGTCCAGTTGATGTTTAAATCTGACTAAATGCAGTTGCTCGATTTTCTATGGATTAAACTCTTTGTTGTTGTTTTTTATTTATCTAAACTCATCTTTCATCTATTAAATATAATGTAATTGTAAGAACTACAGAACAGTTCAATGTAATTTTGCAAAGGTTTACATAACACATCAGCTGACGTTTCCCTGAAATGTTTATGACACACTGAGTAGTTAAATAGGTAATGTTAACAAAAAGCTTAATGTAAACTTTACTGTCTACTCTCTGCTATAACTTTTTATTTAAAGTAAGAGTGAGAAAACTCAGAATAATTAACTAAAAACTTGGAAAATTTGCTCAGACGTTCTTGATATTGATTTTTTTTTATTTATTTAATTTTTAAATGGTATCAAACTATGGTGTGAACGTCTTTTACAGGCTAGTGGTGTGAACGTCTTTTACAGGCTAGTGAAACATGATTATTGTAAACTATATTTGTCATAAGAAAATAGTATTAGACCTATTATATTTTTATACAATATGTTCTATATCTAGTATTTTAGGGATTTTCAAGAATCAGAAGAATGTGTAATAATAGTGTTTCAATCACACTATATACGGATATTACAGGTACATAGCATATGTATTGAGGGGGTTGTGCTCTTAATCAACGAAAAATATAAATTTGACTATATTAAATCTTTGGCAGAAAGGTCATGCTATTGTCATTTATATTCTTCTGTGTCACCAATATTAATGGTTGGATTGACCCACAGATGGCACAAAAATATTGTGAGTACTAGTTTTTGGCCATCTACACCACTCTGTTTTATTGTTGAATATGGCGTTTAGTTTGTATCTGCCTGTGTGTCTATCGATGAATCTGAATATTATTAATTGAAGTTGAAGGAAACTTAGCCGAAAAGTCTTAATTCAGCTGCATTATATCTGCAATTATTTATTTCGTGATTCCAAAAGTAACAATCAAATTTATCAGTTCACAGATGTTATACAACATTAGGTAGAACAGATATCCAGGAATTGCAGACGAAGATTAGCCCCTGTAAGTTTCTATGGTTACTGTATGTAAGTTCTAAGACAATCTGTCAAACAATATACGTATATATGATGATATATAATACTGATATATATATCTAACATATATATATATATATATTGTGACATCATACTTGTGTAGTTTTAATATGAATATGAACAACACATGACTTAATTATGCAGAAGACACAGTCGAACAAAGAAAATAATTTTAGCCCAATTGTTAAGATGTTATTAAATTGTTATTAAATGAAACAGTAGTTACCGACTGATGCTATGTCATAGGAAGATATGGTGCACCTATATCTTCGTTGATATTAATGAGGTGATATTTTCAGTTTACCTTAAAATATCTTAATGATTGTGGAGTTTTCACTCAAAACATAAAACCAACTGGAGCTTGTACTACATTACAGGTGTTAAACAGTGTCACCCAATGTTTTATATAATGTTAGTGACTATTGTGTTCAATTGAATCAAACTAAAGTATGTATGAGAAGGTGAAATTATCTAAAGAAGTGAAATGTACTGAAATCCGTTTTTATTGGACAAGAAAATGGTTCCCATTGGAAAAATAAATATAAATTTGATACGTCTTTTTAACAAAATTATGTGTTCGTTCCTTCAGCTGTGTGGGAGTTATAATGTGACTGTCAACCCCACTATTCATTGTTAAAAGAGTAGCCCAAGAGTTGGCGGTGGGTGTTGTTGACTAGCTAATTTCTCTTTAATCAATCGCTGCTAAACTAGAGATGCCTAGCGCAGATAATCCTCGAGCATCTTTGCTCTATTAAAAATTAAAATATAATTCTCATTTCCGTTTCATCTGAACAGACTGAAGCCTTTTTTTATTTCTGTATCATAAGTATATTCAAATTCATTTTCCATTACATTCTATCCTTTTGTTTAATCATCTTTACTGCTTATTCTAGAAACTGCTTTCTTAGTATATATACAAGCTTTAGTCTTGATTTAATATTTCTGAATAATTAATCAGTATATTGTGAGGAGCCTTTTCTCTAAAATACGAAGTATTAACACATAAAATACAAAATCTCGAAGTAAAATGACCTGATGAAATAATTTATAATAATGAATAATAAATAATACAAGAGACGAAGTGTCACAAAGGAAGAGGATTTTCTTTCTCAGTTGCTCCAAAAATGGTCTTGTTAATAAGTCAATATTACTACCAGCATCTTATGTTTTGGTGTGTGATAGAATTAGAACATGTGATGTAATCAAATTCTTAACGAAATATCGGTATTTACAGTTTCGCGTATGTTGAATGACAGCAATCTAATGTCACATCCAGTAATGCTAGCATCAAAATGGAGGTATTTTTTCACATTATAATATTATATCACATATTTCTCATCTTCTAACGACTGTCCTTGTTCTGGCCTAGCATCCTGTGATATTCGTGTTTTGGTCCTCTTAAGGACTCATTGCGTGTTTCTTAGAGCAGCTATATGTAATTGGATTCGTGATATCACTTGAATAACGCTGAACAGATATTACGAAATGATGAAAGAAATGCATCCTATTTAGTTATGACTTTCATAAGAAACTCAAATGCCACATTAGCTAATTATGAGAACAGTTTTGTTAAAGAAAAGTAACTATATTTTTTAGGCAATGATGGACAGCTTTCATCAATAGAATGGTTTGTAGAGTAGGGATCATAATTTTTTATTGCAGCATGTTTTACAGTATGTGATGTATAGCAATGACTGGAGAAAACTACATTAAACACATTTTTTAACACTGCTTCAGGAACAGGAAAACGAAGCCTCAAAATCTAACTACACTTGAAGCTGCTATTTGAAAGGAGTTACAGTTTATTCCACCAGATTTGTTGGGAGAAAGTATTAATAGCATAGTTCAGGCTATGTTAATGTAGATTTTCAATGTTAAAACACAACACTCTTTCTTATAAAGATGTATATAGAGAGGGGAAGTACAAACGTAAGTAAAATGTGCTACCAAAGGGTACTTTAATGATAAAATTGGGATTTTAATTATTAGAAGACATTTCATTTTAAGATGTGATTATGTCTGAATAGTTTTTTATTTTAACGTTGTTTTAATTTTCATGTGTGTGTGTGTATACTTGTCTTTGTTAAATGACTCTCATTGTGTAAGAGTATTTTATGTTTGCATTACATATTTTTTACATTGCAAATGTTTTTCTTTATAATATTCTAGTATTTATTGTATTACATTTCATATCTATATAAAAGGATCGTTTCTGATTGAAGTTTTTTGTTTAAGGGTTCTTTTATTCATATTATGTATAAATATAACAAAAAATCGGCTAAAACACACTTCTTAACCATGGAACTAGTGTAAACCTAAGTGTTTTTAAAGTTAAATTATTTGTTTGAGGACAAGCCTGAAACAGAGGGGGGGTGGTGGAGAAAATCTTGATATGCAGACATATCGTTCGTTGGCCCGGCATGGCCAGGTGGTTAGGGTGCTCGACTCGCAATCTGCAGGTCGCGGGTTCGAATCCCCGTCACACCAAAACATGCTCACCCGGTGTCCGGACTAGGACGCCAGTCCTACTACCGGATACACACCTCCAGAAGAATTTGGAGGTGTGAGAAACACCATACGCAACTACTACTGTTCGTTTTCTACCTTCTCATTTTCATTCAGGAATTTTTCGTTATTCCAAGCTTATGTAGTTTTTGCATAACATATGGTCCAGAAAGTTGTCGACTTCCTTCTAGCTGCCTTTGCTTTTTATTTATTCTCTAGAGATAATACCTGTTCTACCGTTGAAGGATATTATTCTAATGCTGCATGTTGTGAAAAAGTGTCAAAAGCAATATCCTACAGTAGTAGGACAGATGATAGTCTGAGGATACGGCCTTCCTTGTGATAAATGAGAATGACCAGTCATGTGGGTAGCTCTAGTCGCGGTAAGTCAATCCGACGTTTCTCGCTAAGTGAGAAACATTGAATTTAAACAGTATTACAGTATTTTAATTAAGTTGGTTGGCAGGAAAACATCTCGAGCAAAGAAAGCCATTTAAAGTAATTCATGAGTCCAGTAGAAAGTCACCATGTAGCGTGCAATGCAAGTATGGACATTGTTTGTTGTCTTTATGAAAAAGATTGTTTTTAAAATTTCTATCACATACTGTATCCAGTCTGTTTATATCTTTGCTTAAACTCTGTCTGTTTAGCTAAATTTAGCATCACTGTTACAAGGTATACCTACATAATACTCTTTGTCGAAATGAGTTTAACCTGAGAATATGACAAATAGAATTATATGAAAATTGTTTTCTAGCCATTAAAGAATAAAGAAAAATGTTAATGTTATAATTTGACAAAGAACCTTATCAGCTGATCATATATTAACATTGAACTGTTTGTGGAATTTTAATAGCACAGGCTTATGAGTGAATGCTTAAATATATTCATGATGTCAGAAAAACACGTAGATTCAAGAAGTCTTGATACAAGATGATAAGACCCTATAACCCAAGGTAGTTTGTATTGTTGTATCGATTAGATGTCTATCCGGCCTAATATATTCAATGATGCATATATTTACCGTGTTTTTATAAATTAATTCTTACTTGTTGGAGTTCCATTTCTTAGCTTGCGGAAATACTTGTCACACACAGTTTCATCTCACTCAAGCTTTGTCTCAGTCGGCTATATCACATCTGTAACTTCTGGCTGTCCGAGATTTTTAGTGGTAAATATTTTATTAATCCACCTATATTTTAACCACTATAAGAATTTTCAAAGTTGTTACTTTCAGATTTGATTTAGCATTTTGTGTGATTTGTTATGTATATCAAAATAATAAATACATATTTGAAAGTGATATTAACACTAAGTTCATGTTACCAGAAATTCGGCAAAGCTACACAAAGGACTATCTACGTCTATTTGTCCCTAATAGCATACCAACTGCTATACAAAGGACTACCTGCGCCTAGTTGTCCCTAATAGCGTACCGACTGCCACACAAAGGACTACCTGCGCCTAGCTGTCTCTAACAGCGTACCAACTGCTACACAAAGGGTTATCTGGGCCTAGCTGTCTCTAATAGCGTACCAACTGCTACACAAAGGGTTATCTGGGCCTAGCTGTCTCTAATAGCGTACCAACTGCTACACAAAGGGTTATCTGTCCGTAATACCGTACCAACTGCTACACAAAGGATTATTAGTGGCAAGCTATCCTTCATAGCGCACCAACTGCTACACAAAGGACTACCTACGTCTAGTTGTCCCTAATAGCATACCAACTGCTATACAAAGGACTACCTGCGCCTAGT
>NW_013673236.1:15294-33998 GCF_000517525.1 Limulus polyphemus
CCTGTACTTTGTAAATAAAAACAATACCTAAAAAATGTTGTCATAATTGCTATTCTGTACATGAAGATCAAATCACTTCAATTAAAAAAAAACGTTTATTAATTAACTATCTTAGATAAAATTACCTAATTAACAATTTAAGCACGTGTACCTTACCTAAGGTAAACAAGAGTAGCTAATAAAAATGTAACAAATAACCTAGCAGGTGTTAAAATGCCCTAAAAATATACCATTTTTATAATTCTGGAATCTGCTTTGCTAAAAAACAAAATTGAAAGATTTTGAACATAATGCTTTTAGAATTTTGTCTATTTGACTGGTACGGGCCATGGTTGGCCCAAAGATTTTTTTCCTAATTTGTCTTGCGTGTTTGATTTCAATGGGTGAAGATAAGAATTGTAGTTTGAACGTTATTGCACATCTTTTAATAATCATTAAGTAAATTACTACTTAGTAAACTACCTTTAAAATGTTTGAATATCAATAATGACTATTTCACACTATTGGCTGAGTAAAAACTTTAGCTTATTTTGCTTATGAAGTCGTCTAAATCGTCATATACGTGTTTATGGAGTGAATAAAAATTTCGCTATTTCAACGAATTAAGTGCAAGTAAGAAATTACTTTTCCGGAGAAGCGTACAGTAAAAATAACAAACCTTATCGCTCTGATTCTTTCACAGAACTCTTCCGTCAGGAATTCCAATGATATATATAAGGCAGACGAAATGTTACTTTTGTCACTTATGATTATCATTTCAGAGTAGGTTGGTACAGATCCCAATCGAAACGGGTATACGCGTGCCCCACTCTTGGTATTGTTGGCCCACAAAAACATAGCAAATATAAAAGAAACAAATAATTATAATAAAAAAAATTCAATTTCATAAAGACAAGTAGGGATCAATATGTACGTAACATAGCTAGCTATGGTAAGATAGAAAGATTTAGTTATACAAAAAGTTTTGAAACAAGAAAGTCAAAACTCCAAAAACTGAGTTATTTGAAATTTCAAAAAAATTATCCCTACTTTGGCTCATACTAACAGAATTACTCTGATCGATATATATATCGATCCATACTTGTTTTTTTATAAAATGTAAAAATATTTTATTATACTTGTAATAGTATTAATATTATTAATGATAAAAGTAACAGTAAATTACCAGATTGTCTCAATTGTTTCTTCTAGCTTCTGATGTGGGTCTGACATCTCCATTTTATACGGCTGTAAATAATTTGTTGTTTTTTCATATTGGCAATGTTCTTGTTATAGATTACAAATTACAGAATAGATTTTGCTAACCTAAAGCATAAAGTGTTCAATAAATTGTCCATCAATTCCTCTCCAATTTTATTAATTAAATAACTTCAAAGAAAAACAATTCTTATCATAATTTTCGTGATAACTCAACCATAAAAAAGGTAGCTGTGTAAGTTTCCATGTGCTAGTGTATTGGTGTAATCTGAATTATGTAACTATTGTTCAATTATTGTTTAATTATTTATTGTTTAACTCTAGTCGCATGTAATTCACTATGAGTTAAACAAATGGAAAAATATTGAAAGTATATATATATGATGAAGTTCTTGGATCAGATAATATTTACCCAAGGGTTTTGAAAGAGGTTAAGTATTGGATATGTTAACCACTTGCTATTATTGTTTCTACATCCTTGAATAGTGGGCAGGTGCCAGAAGATTGGAAGCTGGCTAATCTTTGTAAGGGAGGTGATAACAAGTGGCACAGTAATTCTAGGCTTATTAGTCTTATATCACTGGTGGGAAAAGGTTTTGAAAGTCTGATTGAAGACTCTTTGCAAAGTCATTTAACAAAATTTTAAATTTTGTTGGATAGTCAGCATGGTTTGATTAGGGAAAAATCTTCCCTTACCAATCTTTTGACATTCTTTGAAGAACCTTCTGTTTACGTGAATAAGCGTATAGATGTGTACGTGGTGTATCTGGATTTTCGAAAAGCATTTTAGAAGGTGCCATATAAAAGGATTGTAAAAAAGTTATTTTTGTAGGTGTGGGGAAAGGTTGGCTCATTGGATAGAAAACTGGCTAGATGAAAGAAAGCAGAGGATTGTTATAAATGGAGTTCAGTCCAAATGGATAATGTTACGAGTGGGGTATCCCAGGGTTCAGTGTTAGGACCTTTGATCTTTTTGGTTTACATCAATGATATAGAGAAAGGAATGGTCAATATATTTTTTATATTTGCTGGTGACATTAGAGATTTAAGTGTTGCTAGCTTTGAGGAGGATAAAACTCTATTACAAAAGGATTTGAAATATTTGGGAGAATAAATGACAGATGGCTTTTAATTATAACAAGTACAAGGTAATGCATGTGAGATATCGCAAATTGAATTATGGATGTAATTTTGATGGAAATAATCTTAACAGTGTTATGGAAGAAAAGGCACTTGGTGTCCTGTTTGATCAGCCTTTTAAGCTATTCAAGCAATGTGCTGCTGTTAGTTTGTAGATCAAATAGGATTTTAGGTTGTATCTACAAGAAATAGTGAATACAAGTCTAAAGAGGTTATAATGTCATTGTATTGGTCATTGGTTAGGTCACATTTGGAGTACTGTGTTCAGTCCCTTGTTGTCCTTTAATGTTATGACCCACTCATACGAGTCAAAAGGCCGTTAACTAGATTTTAAAGCATATTCCTACTGCATTGTTGTTTATTGCTCTTCATTGGTTACAAATTGTCTCACTCATAGCTGTCCATGGTTGAAAGCATATTTCTTTCATATAATAGTTTCTAGAAAACCTCGATCATAGCTCTGCCTGGTGGAAAGTTTACCTCTGTCTTATAATGGATCCCAAAAAGCCTCAATCATAACTGTCCATGGTCGAAAGTCTGCTTCTACCGTATAATGGATCCAAGAATTTATAGATCAAAGATCCACTTGTATTTTTTGTGAATGAGTCTATACTGAATCTTTTATAATGACTTCTTTCACTCGTAGTTTATATAATTTTGTTATACATCGTTTGCTTTTGTAAGGAAGCGACTTTTGTTTTGTTAAAATGACACTTCAAGTGTCCATTGCCCACGTTCTATTCTCTTGCTATCGCTATGATGTTTCAACTCGTGCTTTGTTTTCATAGTGGAACACTTTCCAACTATACAATATTTTTAATTAATTACGACCATACACTTTTTAATTATATATATAAATATTTAGTTAGCAAAGTGAAACACTAACTCTAGTGTAAATATAAGATCTGAAAAAGAGGATGACCACAAGTTAAGCAGGGGAACTTTATTTAAATATAGGGCTAGTTTCACTGGGAAAACACATCAACCTACAAATAATGATGAACAGTAGTTATAGTTCTAAGCTATTGTAACATAAACAAACACAGCATTTTTAAAACAAATAAATCCAGACATATCAATACAGAAAATAACACATCAGTTTTTACAATACCTCACACTTGACATTTAGGACAAATCGGTAAAGTTGATATTTATATATTATATATATTGAAAAAATAGTAGCTTTTATAAACCCCACTTTCTCAGTACATACATTTAAAAATCACATCCTTAAAGATATAATCAAACCCTCACGTAGTGAAAGTCGTGTTCTTGTAGTGATAAGAGTACTTTTATTTAAAATTGTGTTCTATTATAAAGAAATGGTTGTTGTACATACCACACTTATTTTATAATTGTCTGAAACTTGAATACCCAAAGTGTTAAATTTTTTATAGATTTTTGTTTGTGATGCCATTCAATAGATGGCGCAGGAGTTTTTGTTACATATATAGATACTGACATACACGCTACGTCCATTATCGTAAGAAGATATATAAATATGTTAGCTTATGATACACGCTTTAGCTTTTATATATCCTTATCATATTTTACATATTCTTTTTAATTATACTGAATAAGCTTCATGGTGAAGAGACGCATCATCTAATAGAGTTCTAATATATGAACTCTATATAACATATTACATGGTTTCAATATTCCTTTCAGTCTAGCATAGAACGTGGTAACAATAATGTTTACCGAATATGGTATATAACCATATGAATCAATGTTAGAATTATAACCAGATATAGTCTCGCAGTAACATGAACTAACCTAATTATGCAGCTGAGCCTTTTTCTCGGAGGATAGCAGTTCAGTTGCCTTAGTAATCGCTAAAGCATAGCGATGATAATTTATTTTGTGACGTATTAAGGCAGATAGAGTTTTATCACACAATAAGTATGTTTAGTGTATCCATATTAAAACAATTCTTATGAAAAGTGAGTATTTTCATGTAAGTCAGAGAAAAGTTAATTTTTTACTCTAATATTAGCAACCATAGTTTGTGAATTATTTTTAAAACAGAAATAAATACGAAAAACGTATTCCGTATAGAAATGTTCTCTATGATTTGTTTCTGCTTAATTGTTAAGTGTACAGCAACACATGGGCTATCTGTGCTGTGCCAACCGAAACTAAATTTTTGGCGTTATAAGCTCTCAGAGTTACTGCTGAACCACCGGGATGCCAGATTTGTTTCTGACTCAGTAGACTTTGCACTTTGTTAATGCTGTTTAGTTGAACTCTTTATACATTCACGGCAATGGTTAAAAATTACCTTACAGGTGGGCTTTATTTTTTACACCGTTAGAACGATTTATGTTTCAAGTATAGTCCAGAGTAATCAGATTTTTTTTTACCCTATCATTCTTTCTGGTCGGATGGAGCTTAGTAATTTTCATTCGTTTCCAGATAACCCTATCCGTCTTTGGTGTTCGGAAGTTTTACGAAAATTTTCACTTTATGCCATTAATATATATTTGGGAGAATTTTGGTAATTTTACTTACCATAGAGGCCCTGGTATAGCATTTATTATTTATATAGTGTATAATAGACTTTTAATCACGAAATATACTTTTGAATAGACACTCTGCCTGGAAATAATTAAATATGAACGACCTATCAGCACTATCCTTCACTTGCACTAGGATTCAGTTTCTGCATATAAAACCTTATAAAGAAGGTTTAAATCACGAATCCTTTTTCGACAACGTCATATCTGCTAAATGATAATGTAAAATAATATGTAGCTTAAACAGTCGTGATTTCTTTTTTATAAATCAATGGGGCATTCAGGTTCGAAACTAGATAGAACAGAAAATCACTTCTAGTTTATATAAATATAATAGTACTGTCTGTTGTATGTCCATGTAACTACTTTGCAGGGTGTGGATGGATCTTCACCAAAGTTGGCATGAAAGTTTTTGAGTCCATGTGGAGATACATGCAAATTTACGGTCTCACATTTTATGTTTTGCAGTTTTTATCGACGTTTTTGTGCTTTTTACAATTACATACACTATCCTATCAAAAGTCATGGTACACACCTCTGATAGCAGAAAAATGGGTTTAACGATGACATGTGCAAATAGTTTGGCCTATAAAAATGACCAGAGGTTCGCCCGGAAGTCATTTCGAACTTGTGCGTTGAATGATGAGTACATGGAAAGAGCTAATAGAGTTTCAGAGCGGAAGGAGATTGGATGCCATTTGGGAAAATCTTTGTACGTGCAATTGCACAACAATTAAACATTCCCAGGTCGACAATTGACAAGGTGCCAATGAGCCCAAGAAACGACCAGGTAGGCGTAAAATACTGACTGACAGAAGCCTTGGGAAGGCTGGTTACCTCATCCCGCCGTCAGCCCCTAGATCCCCCCACCCAGTGGCGCAGCGGGATGTCTGCGAAGTTACAAAACTCATCGTGTAGCTTTGTTCTTAATTCCAAACAAACAAGCAGACCCTAGAGAATCTGTGTTTGGAGATGCGAACAGCCACAGGCAATCCTATAAGTGTTTCCACAACACATCGATAGTTGCCATGAATTTTCACGGAAGAGCTGCAGCCCACAAGCCCTTGATAACAAAAACAAATGCACACTGTCGATTGGCATGGGGCAAAGAACACTGAATCTCGACCGTGGATCAATGGAAATCGGTCTTGTGGAGCGACGCGTCACGCTACTCGCTCTTCCAGTCTGAATGATGTCTGGAGAACGCATATTATCTGAATGTGTTGTCCCAACGGTGAAGTTTGGTGGTGGCGGTCTCACGGTCTTGGGGTGCTTCTCGTGGTATGGACTAGGTCCATTGGTCGCAGTGCATGGATCCATGAATGCCAAGTCCGACACTGATATTCTGAACAATTCTGTGTGTCCTACATTGTGGTAATTTTATGGTACTAGCCCTTACACCTTCCAACAAGATAGCGCGTCATGTCACAAAAAGAGGATTGCGAACACGTGGTTTGAAGAGAATAATATTAGAGCATTGCATTGGCCAGCACAGAGCTCCGACCTCAACCCGATTGAACATCTTTGGAATGAACTGGAAAGCAGAAATAGTGCAAGGCCAAGACGGCCCTTTTAAGTAGTGGATCTCACTAATGCTTTAAAGGAGAAGTGGAGTACAATACCACCAGTTTTCTACCAGAAACTAGTAAACAGTCTTCCACAACACACTGAAGCAGTCATTAAGGCCATCGGCGTGTCAACACACTATTAATTTCTTGGAATAAACACATGTTTTATTCATAACTACCCGTGTCCCATGACTTTTGTTAAGATAATGTATAAGAGAAGCAACTTTTCATGTCCTAAGATAACCTTTCATTAATCATGAATTTACATAACTTCCGTCCATAGTACGAAAATAATGTAGGTAACAGTTAAAATGAGCAATGAGCTCATATAATGAAATGACTAGGAAGTTTAATTTTAGTCCAGTCCAAACAGGGTCCAGCTTTATTAACTTTCAACTCTGATTTTTGCTAAGCTGAGAAGCATGGTGAAAGAAAAAAATTAGTTGTTCTATTTATTTATTTTTTTCGTTTAATAGCTTTATGTATATATATATTTGGGACATAAAAGTTGTTTCATTTTTATCATGGTGTTGCCCAGCTAGACGAATTAGATATTTATGAAAATAAAACCTTTTTTTATTATTATTAGGAGACTATTATTGAAAACGAAACCAAAACTGTACTAAACCTACCATATTATCTGCTTTTGAAAACATTAAAAGACTTGGTTTATGAAATAGATTCAAAAAACTTTTCAACTGTTTAACTGGAAGATTACAAACTAAATAAAACGTGTAAAGATTACCCCCAAAAACCTGAAACAAGAAAACGAGTAAAATTATTGTACAAATTTATTACTAAAACACTTCAAAAACATACGGGCTTTACGCACAAAATTGTCCTTGATTTGCTATAGAAATGAACCTGTAATTATTGTAAATTAATATTACAGGAAACTGTTAGAAAAGCGGTACACAGTTAATGCCTGTAAGTGTCCTTAATGTTAATATATAGTGTGGCCTCGTTTGGCATCAATAACAACTTGAAAATTTTGTGGAATTGTCCTATGAACTTTCTCAAAATTTCTTATGTAATTTGATTTCATATTTCTTGATGCTATGTACAGCGGGTTTCTTTAGTTAGTTATTATCTTCGTCAAACATGGAGTCCAGCAATCCCCAGATTTGTTCTTTGGTGTTACGGCTGAATCTCTTGAAATTATTAAGCATGAAATGATTTTGAATAGAGATCTAGGCCCTGTTGTCATGGAAGTGAATTTTTGGAAATTTATTCTGTAGATGGCACTGTACAATGTGTAAATTATACACGTACACCTGCTGGTATAAAAACAAAGAATGAAATTTCTTGTGTTTCTTCTGGTCTTCTGAAGATGGTGGAACTTTTTCCACAAAAATATGTAGAGTTTTTAATTGTATATTCTACTTTTAACTTTATACAATAAATTATTGTGTATTTTTAAACATTGAATATTCTTACTTATTTTATGAAATCTATGCACAATAATGGTAATATAATATATTTTTTGAATTACCTTTGAAGTTATTAACCTCTTGAAATTTGAGATTCTCCTCAATCAGCATGATGGATAAATATACTGTTGTGTTTATCATGATCCATGATTACATCAATTTTGTGAAGATTGCCAACATCGTTCACAGATATTGCGCTTAAAACCATCACAGAGCTCCTGCATGCTTGTCTGTTGACTAAAAGCACTCCTTCTGCAACCTCATTCATTCTTTAGCGAACATATAAACATTGGATGGACTAAACAGTTCAAATTAAGACCCATCTGCCCAAAGGTCCTTGTGGTATTGTTCCAAAGGCCATGATACATATTATTTTGTAAAACCTAGTCTCTTTGTTATGTTAAAGGCTTTGTTCCTGCTACTCTTCCCTAAAGTCCACGCTTCTGCAGTGTTCTCGAGACTGCACTTCTTGAAATTGTGTTTGTGCATGCTAATTCTCTCTGTTTTGGAATTTTAATGAATGACAACAACACTCTATGTTAGCTCTACTGGATGGTGTTTTTTGAAAGAAAAATCATCCCTTATACACATACATGTACTTGCATGCAAAACCCAGAACTTGAAAATCTCAATTTTTGCTAGTGATGACTGGTACAGAAACTAATGTGCTGTGCCCACCACAGGTATCGAAATCCGGTTTTTAGCGGTGTGAGCCTGCAGACTTACCGCTGAGCCATTGGGGAAAAGGAGTAATGGAATTCGTTTGGATTATTCCATGTCATCATCTTCAATCATAAAATTAGTGTCATTACCACGCTACCCATTCGTCCCAGTTTTACGGACCATTCGACATACATATAACATGAAGTATATTAAAACGACATGTCTTAGATGTCTTATAAATCTTGAACATTTTATTCTTTAATAGACTAACAACATCGAAGTTGATACTCGCGCATTGTTTGACTGACTCTTAACTATAATTAATATGTATATCTTTGTGTGATATCTCATTACACACTTATAGATGGCACTTCAGTCTAAAGATTTATTCTCACTCTTGATGTGTTGTAAAGAACTTAGAGGTATTCATAGTTTCAACTAATACGTGCATGGGTGATGTGCGTCATGTCGCAGGTTCCAGCGGATAGAGCTAAAAATATTCAACGTTTACAGTACTAACCACAGTCTAGCCAATCAGAATTTAGTGTGACTGCGAAGCCTGTTGGCGTGGGGATTATTTTTTGTGAGCAGGGCTTGTTCAAAATGGAAGTCGACGAACGTTTGATTGAAGCTGTAAAATGCTTTTCACGTTTGAACGATGCTACAAAAAACGAATACCAAGATTCAGTAATGAGAAAAAACTTTTGGAAAACATAAGGGCTGACATCGTGCTACAAGTATGTGTGCTAACTGTTATTATCGTTGAAATTTTGATTCTGAAAAGCACACCTTCTACTACTACTGTTGCTAATTGGAGCTTGGTTGAAGTTTTCCTTTCAATAATTGTGGAAATAATTATGGGTTATATATATACATCTTTCCATTAGTGATAAAGAAGATGGAAAAAACTTAAACGATAGGTTTACAAGGGAAGTCAATCTAAAAAAAAATGGGTCTCTTGCCAAGAGGAATTCAAAATGGCCTCAGTTTGAGCATATGGCTCAATTTTCCCATTTCCCGATGTCTAGGAAGTAATTGAAATTTATATTGATCCAAAATACCGCTACTATGAAAGACTATTGTGCTGATTAAATAAATGAAATTTTCAGGTTTTTAATTTTTTGCTAAGCCAGGTACATTTTACATTAATTACGTGAAAAATATTGAAATATTTGTTTGGATAATTACCCAGCCCCTTCCAGTAACTTTCTTATCATAATGTCCTTATTGAAAGGTTAAATCTGTGTCTTTGATTGTATTATAAAAACATATTATAGATAAAGACAGTCTCAATAGCCCTATTTAAGTAAACATTGTACACTAGAAATTCCCAGGGTGAGACGTTTTGTGATTTTTAGATGATAGCGACCCTACACGTGTGTATATAAATTATTTGTGTAATATCGACATTGCAATGTGCCACAGGAGATATTGTTACCATGCACAAAATGCATCTAGTTATTAAAAAAACATATAAGCTAGTTACATAGAAAATAGTATGATTTCTTGCTATTTTTTAGTGAATTCTGTTTAATGTGTCTTAGGTCTTCTGACAACATTAGAGAAGAACTACCTTGTGTAATTGGATTGGATGAAAACATCAACAATTCTGGTTCTCTGGAAACTGATTCATCACAGCTCATTCCACCATCACCAGTATCTGAATCATCCATTTTTTAGAAAAAGAAGAAGGAATGCTGAAATGTGTGGAATAGAAAAAGAAATATTAAGTTTACTTAAGTCCACAGGTGAACCCATAACAAACCAGGATGTGCACAAGTGAAACAATAATAGACCAGGATGTACAGTTTCGTTTGAGTGTGTGTGGGGGCAACATTAAACGACTTCCTGCTAAACGTAATGCTCTTGCTACGTGTAAAATACAACAACTATTATATGCAACAGAGATTGAAGAAACCTAGCCACGTTGTTTAACAGGAATTTATGTCAGTGCTAAAGAAATTTAATGTAGTATTTATATGTTTATTAATGTATCTGTGTTATATTTTACTGTTATGTTGTTAATTAAACATCTTTTATGCTCATTTCATTCCACGTTCTTGTGATGTTATGTATTCGTTATATTAACTCGTATTCAGTTTTAAATATACATATATATATATATATATAAGCTTATTAATAAAATCGTATATTTTAAAATAAATATATTTATACTTTTATATTTATATGCATATCTTTCACTTTTTTTTTCAAACACAAGTTCTATATAAATAACTCTAACAAAAATTACTTGTTTCTTAATAATATTCATAGAAGATTAACTTTATCATGTATATTCATTCTGCTACACCAGAATGTTTTTCTGAAGATTAACTGTGCATGGTTTGACTTCCATGGCGAACATGGCTGTACTGCCAAGATACTTTCCATGTACTGACAAAAAGCATTTCCTGCATGTACTGTACTGTTATTGTTGCCAAGGCATCCAACAGACTGCAGGGCTGTGTCATCTACAATGGCATTTCTCCATGCTTCTATAAAATGGGGCAAGTGCTATCTTCCTCATCAGTAAAATCCATAGAACAATACTGCCTTTGATGATGTGGTAAACGTGTTTCATAGATTTTTAGACAGTTTTAAAGGTAGTAAGTTGCTCTGAAAATGTTATCTACGTTAAATGTAGAGGCAATTATGAGCCTTCTGAAAAGTTTCCAACTTGCCGCAAAAATTTCAAACGCATTTTCGATTAGCCATTTATCACAAAAAAAAAAGATAGTAAAAGATGGCCATGATTTCACTTAAACATTTGTTAGAGAATGGCCGAAGCGTGCACTTTTTTTTTCAAAGAAAAAGCTTCATCTTCTACAGATATGAAGGGTGTTTTGATTTTGGTTCCAGGCAGATTGTGAAGACCAAGTATTTGAAGTTCTCCAGCTGCCATTCCATGACCAAGTTTGGTTTATATATTTTTTAAATCGTCCATCACTTGTACGACCGTATGTTTTTATGTCCACTATGTAAAACTGTAATGTGCATCACAAAATGCTATCAACGCAATGCTGTGTTATTCTTTGTAGTTGTAAAACATGGATCCCGAATTTACTGGAGTCTGAAGAGTCACGTGTTTCCCATCGATAACTCCAATACAGTTGGGAAAGTTCCAAGGGTCCCGAAAGTCATCTGAGATCCTTTGGCACTGAACTTCTTCTGGTACGTTGAGATATAATGGACTTAAGGCATCCAAGATTGCTTTACAAATTTCCTTTAAAATTTTGCAAGTTGCAGATTTACCAGTTCTGTATCTGAAAGAGAGGGTCTGCTGGGAGTTACAAGTAGCTAAGATCCTACAAAGTAAATAGAACTGATTACAAATAGAATCACAAACAACATTATTTTTCAAGTATAAAGTTATATGTGTTCAGTTTTGTGTTTGACATTATATATATATATATATATATGTATCAATAACTTTGTAAAGATAAAAAAGTTTTGTTGTAGGAAGAGTAAACTATGGTTAAAGAGATTATCATGAACCACGATAATGGTTCATAATTTGCACAAAACCCAAATAGAACGTTCGGGCATAAATCATCTTAAACAGTAAAGATTCAGTTCAAACAACACTTTAAAACATTTACTATTGACTGCTAAGCCTGTAAGTGTATAAAAAAGGACAAAAAAGCACGCATGTTTGATTTACAATGAAAAGAAAATCCGCTCAAAATGGCCCATTTGTAATTCTTATTCTTATTTTTCTCTTGCCAGCCTACAACAAAAACGGCTTGGTATATTGCACCTAATCCTTCTGTGGAATACTAAATAAGGTACTGCAAAGGTTGTAGGTGTATTGAAAAGTCAATTTCTTTCTTCTATATTTTATATAAGCTAAAAAAACATCATAATTATGGTATAAACAATGTTATCATTAACCCATTGAAGTTAGCATTTTTACAAATATTCAGTGTTCCTTTAGAAAGCTTAAGTACAGGGTGAAACAGGAGTTACCAGCCAATAATAGATTAACATTAGATTACTGTAACATGTAGATTCTCAAAGCTTTGTACACTATACAATCAATGTCTTTAGGGAGCCAACCCCTATATTGTGTATGAAGTGAAAAAACAATACAAATAATATTAAATTTTATTACACACATTCGTAGAACAATTACTTTAAAAAACACGACGGTATATTTATATCTTTTATTTTAAAAGGCTGCTTTTATAAAATTTTATATGGGCTTAGCAGCATTATGTCTTACTCTAGACATATATTTGCCTATTGCTATGCATTATGTATAGAAAATTTAGTTAAACAGAAAATATATATGCTCACTATATTCTCAAACAAATCGCCATGAGAATCTCCAGCTGCATTTTAATATTCTACTACTCCAACTAATGCGATCAAATAGTCAACAGCTACAGTAAATCATCATGAACCGTATCAGCTACTTACCATCTATGTTTATTATTATTACAATATATAAAGTTAGCTACCATATCAAGTAATCTTTTGCTCATAGTTGAGTACAAAAAAAAGGTCAGCAAATGAGCTAAATAAAAAATTGGGAATTTAAAAGCCTGCAAATAGGGATAATAAAAAATAAGGAACAAGGCTGGAGATACTAGAGACATTATTTACTCAAACTAAAAACCCCTTATTTTTCCTCCACCAAATGTAATTCTAGGTAACAGCCTTGTTTTCTTATTTGTTTTTACGATTCTTATGTGCAGGTTTTTAAATTCTCAATTTTTATTTATCTTATTGCATCTTTAAGTCTTTGACAGTCTCCCAATGGGAGATTTAACAAAGCTAAAATTCGAGGTTCGATTCCTCGCTGTGGACACAGCAGATAGCCCACTGTGGTTTTACTATAAAAACAAATAATCAGTTATCAACCTTTCTCCAGCTGATATTGAGCTAGTTAATGCCTGGCTGACTAACTGAACCAACTAATTTCAAACTTAACTGATGTCTTTGTGAAGCATAAAAAATTGATTAATTAAACACATACTTTAAAAAACATAAGCCAGTCGTTTAATTTTTTAAATTTGAAAAAGTCACACATTTTTTTTATTATCATTATTGAAGTGATTTTGACATACGATCAAATATAGTATGGTATAGAAACAAAATAAGATTGTGTGTGATTTCCATAAGATATTTACTGACTGATCTGATGAAACAGGTAAATCAAGAATAAACTAGGTTTTCGATTAAATACAGAACAATCTGAGGTCACACAGCTTAATGACTCTTATTACTGGAAAGGAAATGTTACGAATTCAACCTGTAATTAAATGAATATATTGAAATACAAAATATCAAATAATAAATCAGTACTCATAATTTATTTTTACCTACTTCTATTAACTATATTCAGTGACTGATACCGAAAACATTGTCATATTTTTTAATTTATTATTTCAAAAATTATTCCCTGCGAGGGAGCTTACGTTAAGCCTAACTTATATGTAAAAAAAAAAGAAGGTTAGCTATCTCATTTCGAATTGTTTGTCATTTGCCCTTCCCAATAATAAAGGTTAAAAAATACAAAGTTAAATACACATTTGTCTGAAATATCTAAAAAGAGGGCTCATTATCTTGAAGTCTTATTTCTTGAAACAACTTCGGGTCATACTTTTATTGGCTGTCCATCTTGTTCTTAACAAAATTAGAAACGTTAGAATATCTCTTTTTCTACGCCTGTAATCGATCGGATTGGCAAAGTGGAGTTTACAAAGTAAATCCATAGCAAAAAAGTATGTTTCTTTAATCATTATTACAGAACGATAAGAATATACTGTTTTACGTTAACTAAAATTTTTCTGATTGGCTAACCCCGAGAGATCAAGGAAGAAATCGCTAACACCGACACCTCTACGATACGAATACAATGTATATCGTTTGCAGTTCGGTGAGGTGGTGAAAACGTCGCAGTAAGTGTGAATGAACCTAATGATTGTACTTGTAGTAAACTTATCGTTAAAGGGGAGCGCTGGCGATAACCGTTTCGGCAAGTTCCACAGAAAATTCAACACTTTTAGTGGTACCCTCGAATAAGAAAACAGTAAATCCTAATACAAAGTTACTGTGTGAATGGAACCAATATCCGAAACAATGGTGAGATATCAGTTCCATGTTTTGTTTACTCTGAATGATGTTGTCCGCATTCTAAAACTAATAGCTCAGCATCATCGACTGTTTACAATGTCCCTACATACAGTAGTTGTTATCTTAACCATCTAATGTTGTTTAAAAGACTGTTTCTTTGAATGATCTAGGATTTTTTGTTATCATGATTAGTAACCTATGCAATCACCTAAGTCTCCAATTACTATTTTTTATTATTAGATAATAATTAATAATTAGCTTATATCTAACGTTTCGGATGTGAATATGCTGCCGTCTTCAGAGAGGGGCTGTGTCTGTGGTGGTAGAGGGCGTCTAAAATATATTTTTTTTATTCCTGTAAACTCCCAGTGGAGCATAGGGCCGCAACAACACCTCGCCAGTTGCAGTTACTTGTAGCAGGTTGGTTTTTACGGGGTGGAGTTGCTAGCCCCGCGCCCAACCTTGCTCCTTTCTCATCCTCGACTTGGGACCAGGCAAAGGCGGAGGTTTGGCATCTTTGGTGTGACGGGGATTCGAACCTGCGACCCTCAGATTACGAGTCGAGCGCCCTAACCACCCGGCCATGCCGAGTCGCTAAAATATGTTAATCTGTCAAAATTATCTTTCCCAGCCCATAAATATGTATCACTAGCTTGAGTATATTATATTAAAACGATTTTCTATATGAAAATCAGTAAGTCAAATAACAACCATAGCCGATATAAAGTCGCAGTGGGACGGAACATATCAGAATTATATATTGTCGTTGTTTGTCGTTATGTAGGTAGAGTGATGCCATCGAAAACTAATGGCTTGTGGGAAGGGTATTGCCACACGTCAAGCAACATATTATATCTTTGCTCTTTACCATTTGCCTTAAAACATCAAAATATCATGAAATAGTTAAATACTACACACAATGTTTAATATAAGGTTTTTACGAAAGACATCAAAACAATTTTCTACACAAACGTGTGTGATGATGACCTGATGATGAAGAAGTTGAAATGTTTTACGAGATACAAAATTTTTGTTTGTTGTTGTTTATCGAAGTAAAAACCTTTTTTTTTGTTGCTTTGAGTTGATCAATTTTATGAACAACTACGAAATAGAAAAAAATGTGTTTATAATTTCGTAGTGAAATATGTAAAGAATATCTTGTGATCAGCCTTGATTCTGTCCTACGAGTTTATATATATAACATAAACGGAAATATCAATTATATAACTAACTCCATTACCTGGTGGACATGGATATTTATAAAAATGGTTCTATAGATCGTTCTGGTTTTAACCTGACAACAGTGCCCCCTAGCATATTTAAGATTAATTGAGATTAACTTATGGAAAATTTTAATGTTTTTGTTATTAGCGATTTTCACTTATTAGAAGTTAGTATTTACATTTTGTAATATATTCACTGAAAATCATATATGTTAAACAATAGTACGTTTATCGTAGGTTCGTTAAATCATATATGTTAAACAATATTACGTTTATCATAGGTTCGTTAAATCATATATGTTAAACAATAGCACGTTTATCATAGGTTCGTTAAATCATATATGTTAAACAATAGTACGTTTATCATAGATTCGTTAAATCATATATGTTAAACAATATTACGTTTATCATAGGTTCGTTAAATCATATATGTTAAACAATATTACGTTCATCATAGTTTCGTTAAATCATATATGTTAAACAATATTACGTTTATCATAGGTTTGTTAAATCATATATGTTAAACAATAGTACGTTTATCATAGGTTCGTTAAATAATATATGTTAAACAATAGTGCGTTTATCATAGGTTCGTTAAATCATATATGTTAAACAATAGCACGTTTATCATAGGTTCGTTAAATCATATATGTTAAACAATAGTACGTTTATCATAGGTTTGTTAAATCATATATGTTAAACAATAGTACGTTTATCATAGGTTCGTTAAATCATATATGTTAAACAATAGTACGTTTATCATAGGTTCGCTAAATCATATATGTTAAACAATAGTACGTTTATCATAGGTTCGTTAAATCATATATGTTAAACAATATACGTTTATCATAGGTTCGTTAAATCATATATGTTAAACAATAGTACGTCTATCATAGGTTCGTTAAATCATATATGTTAAACAATATTACATTTATCATAGGTTCATTAAGTCATATATGTTAAACAACAGTAAGTTTATCATAGGTTCGCTAAATCATATATGTTAAACAATAGTACGTTTATCATAGGTTCGTTAAATCATATATGTTAAACAATAGTAAGTTTATCATAGGTTCGTTAAATCATATATGTTAAACAATAGTACGTCTATCATAGGTTCGTTAAATCATATATGTTAAACAATAATACATTTATCATAGGTTCATTAAATCATATATGTTAAACAATAGTAAGTTTATCATAGGTTCGCTAAAAGATGTGAGGAGCATTATACTTATGATTCAAATAAGGAAAATAACTGCTTGTTACTATTTACGGAAATACGCTCTCCATACTATGGGCCTGTCTGTGTGCTCTAAGAATGATGGCCGATTCTCACTATGCACTCAGAAAAGTGTAGCACAATAGTTGGAGGTGAATTCTGTTGACTAGTTACCATCCATACAGTCTATCAGTTCTAAATCTTGGAACTATGCGCAGATAGCTCTTTGTGGGAAAATTCTCAAAATATATTATCACATGCGCTCATACACACACTGATAAACGTCTGTAAACTTTCCAAACAGATATTTTGAAAACTTAATATTTATGTACTTGTCTAAAACTATATTTTACTCTCGGCCAGACGCGGGGTTGTAGTTAGTGTGCCAGGCTGCGGACAGGAAGGTAGAAGGTTCAAACTAGAAGGGCAACTCGTCAGCAATATTCGGCCACTTGTAATGAAATAACAATATTGACTGTCACACTTATAACTCTTCCACAACTAAAGTGCTTCGCGCCCTAGTGTGGAAGGGTTATAAGTGTAACAGCCAGTCCTGTTATTTCATTACAAATGGCCGAATATTTGGAGTCGAGTATTGCTGACGAGTTGCCCTTCTTCTGGTCAGAATTTCTAAATTAAGGATGGCTGTCCCTAAATAAAAGAGACCTACGACCTGGCCGCTTAACCCAGTGTCACATAAGGTGATGTTCAGGTTGAAAATATCATATATCTACAACTTTTTCAGCTATGAAGAACAGGTGAACACAATTAGCAGAAACAGGCACTTAATTCACTTAGAAAAACATGTATATGATTAATCTTTACTCTAAGTGAGTTTTAATTTGAGCATAATAAAAACTTCGTGCAAAGACTATAAAAATTCCAATTCCGAAAGAGTCATATGCATTTTCAAAATCTATAAGAACAAGCATGACAGTTGAATAAAAGTAAATAGGTCTGAATGTCTTCTAGTAAAACTTTTTACATGAAACTATTTGAAGGTTTTTAATCACATTTCAAGGCTTCGTAAGGCTGTTCTTCTCTACAGGCAACTTAATGCCTTGCTTAGTTACAAACATCTAAAAGTAAAAATTCATAAAGCCTATCTTTTCCGTTTCAGCTTCCTTAAGTGAATGTCATCTCTGCAGTTAATCAGTCGTCATGGTAAATTCTTTTTTATTCCTGCTCGCTGTTAACATGATTTCAAAAACCTTGAGATGTTTCCTCTTACCAAAATGATTATTTTGTATGTTCATTTTTAAAATTATTTTTAAAGCCTTTTTTTTTGAATAAGCTGACTCGTACTAGATACGTATACACGTGTACTAAGCGTTAATACGAAAATCTGTTAATGTTTTCTAGTGCAAAGCTACACAGCAGTCTATTTATGCTCTTGTCGACCGCGGGGAATCGAACTCCGGATTTTTAGCTTTGTAAGTCCGAAGGCATTATGAAAAAAAAGTGAAAACCACGAACATGTCATATTCATCATTTCTTTGCAAGAAATTACAATTTATAATAATATTATTATTGTTTTTGACACAGCTTAAACCTCGATTTTTGCACTAAAAAATAAATATTTCCTTTGATTTATGTGTCGAAAAGTCATAAACGTCATAAACTGTTATGTTTAGTAATTTCAATGATGTGCACTAAAAATATTTTTA
>NW_013673236.1:34342-35946 GCF_000517525.1 Limulus polyphemus
CCCATTGTGTAGCTTTGTGCTTAAATTCCAAACAAACAATCATCTAAGGCTGGATGTAGTCTAGTGGTTAGTGCGCTGAATTGTGTATCAGAAGGTTAATGGTTCGCATCCCGTTGTCGCAAAATCGCCCTCTTCACTTTGGCGAATGGAGTACATTACAAGAGTGAAGGTCAAATCCTGCTATTCGAGTAAAGAACACCAATAGTTGGCGGTGGATGCTGTTGATTATCTGCCTTCACTATAGTCCTTACGTCCAATACAGATGATGAATACGGTATACAGAGATCGAATATATTATATTAAAAACGCCACCTCCGGTCATACTCTATCTGGCGACCGTGCTAGTTAACAATAGCCCTAGAGTGTAGTTTTCATTGCAAATGGCTCCTTCTTAAGGTTTGATGTCCAAAGCACACCTCTCATCACTTCTGGATTTCTATAAGCTGTCTACATATATAAGGTACCAGAACGACAGTTTTCCAGTGCCTGTTTCAACAGTTTGATCGCACATAAATCCACAAGTGCTGCACATGACAGTTCGAACAGTATGTCTTCATATGGAGTAGCATGAATACCAGCTCTTTGAGGTATTTGACGGTTGATGGGATATGTTGTGGAAGCAACTAGTGTAGACGTGACTAGTGTCGTTTTTCCACATAGAGACCATTCTTATCTAGGTTGCGTATTGTTGCGCTTCTCAAAAGCGATCAATTTTCGGTGCCATCACGCTACATACCAATGCCAAACAGTTTTGGTACAATCCGTTCCACCTTGACCTTAGATCAGCTGTTGGCTGTTGTTGTCAATTTGCTTGCGTACTCAACACTCCATTATTGTAAATAATAGGAAATGTTTGTGTAAGGCGTTAAACAAGCCACAAGTCCATGATTAACGGCTGCTACCTATCAAAAGATATTTGACACAATTAAAATAGATAATAAATTACTGTCAGTTGAAGAAACAAACCTCTTTGAAATTCTTGTGTTTGATGCCACCAGGTGAGCAACTAATCTAATTTCTTAATATCAGTAACTCGTAAATGTAAATTAATTTTTATCCACGTTTATTGGAAAAGCATCGAACAAGATATGATTTCCTGAGACGTTCAAAGTACTCGTATTTTGACGTTTGCTACTGTGTTTTTTTTACACATTGTTGTAATTCTTAGTTAACTTTTCTAACTAATGAGTCCCCCCCCCCAGCACTTACAGCACTAAAATCCAGGATTTTGATCCCCCGTAGTTGAGAAAGCACTGTAGCTTATTGCGTAGTTTTGCCATTAGAAAAAAAAAACTAGTGTCGCTCTGCACTTCGAACAATATATCCATACTATTTCTAGTGTCGATCTGCGCTCCAAACAATATTCCCAGTCTATTTCTAGTGTCGCTCCGCGCTCCAAACAATATTCCCAGTCTATTTCTAGTGTCGCTCTGCGCTTCGAACAACATATCAAGTCTACTTCTAGTGTCGCTCTGCACTTCGAACAATATATCCATACTATTTCTAGTGTCGATCTGCGCTCCAAACAATATTCCCAGTCTATTTCTAGTGTCGCTCCGCGCTCCAAACAATATTCCCAGTCTATTTCTAGTGTCGCTCTGCGC
>NW_013673237.1:0-12401 GCF_000517525.1 Limulus polyphemus
TATTATATATATATATATATATATATATAGACACACACACACATAATTATATGGTAAAGTGAAAGTTTGAATACAATGTAGTTCTTGTAATTTGTAAATGTCACTCAAACTTAACGTACGTGTTGTTAATGGACATGGAGGTTGCTCAGACTTTCATTTATCGTTTTAAGTTTTCTATTCGAAAGTTAATTGGTGAAGACCATATACAAAAAACCCAGTTTAACTGACTGAAAGCTGTTACGTGAAAGCTGTACAGTGGTGAAAGTTTACAAGTTCACAAAATGTAAATTAAGGATTGTTATGGACCACCTTATAGCGGACTGACAAAGCCTGGCGGCCAGTGCAGGTCGCGGGATCGAAACTCGTCGCCAAAAATGCTCGCATTTTCTGTACTGGAGACGGTATAATGTCACCGTCAATCCCACCATGGTAAAGAATAGCACAAGGCTGCCGGTTTTATCAATAGGGTAAAAAATATAGAAAATGTTTCTAAGAAGTAAATACTACTGTTGAAAAAAAATCATTGACTGGAACTTGTTCTATCCTATTACTGTTCTTAATATCTTTCTAAAACATAGTTTTGAACCCTAATATCGTGAGTTAACTGTACAGAAACTGTCATGTTTTGGTGACCATTTTCGATAAGTTAAAATCCGTTAGACCGATATCTCATTTTACGACTTGCATAAGATTGGGTTTCGAACTCGTGCTTCGAAAAACGCTATTAAATGTTGAAAATATCATTTTATTGTTCAGTGCCATTCTATTTTTACCGTGATTTGCACCTTAAGAACGGTTTTCAACATGTTCATGACATCTAAGACACTTTGCGCACTTTGTACAACAACAACAATGAATGTTCCTCAACAACTTCGTAATATCATCAACTATATCTAATTTTGAACAATATAAGACATTGAAAGTGATTGCAATTAGGAAACAGGGCATGTTATTGTTACTGGTTTTATTCTGCTTCGTTGATTTTTTGTCTATTTTTTATTTATTGAATTATAACTTTTTGAACGACATTTCCTTCTGGTAGATTTAACAGAAACCCCATCGTAACTGTATCCACGATGTTCGCATATCAAATAAACATCACATATTCTAACTTTAAATGTTCAATTGAGACTAAGATAATTCTCCCAGTCTATATTGACTAGTTTAGTTCTGAAAACAGGTCTTCTATATATAAATTACTTTGCAAAAAGCATTGGCCTTTCCCCAAGGGGAGGGGATTAATTAATTAATTAGTAAACCTATGAGCACAAAAGTTTTGGGTTCAAAAGCTCATTACGACATTATCGTTGAAAGGCAATTTCAGTGAATTTTTATCGTTTGCCGAATATTGTGGTGACCAAAACAGACAGTAATTTTTCTAAGATCTATTCCCGATCTTAGGGTTAAAAAGGGCTATGAAGTTCAGCGTTAATAATGAATAGAGAAATGTATTCGCTGAAATAGACCACAAACTCGAGTGTATGAAAGAAAAAGAATATTTTGATGAAAATCGAAAATTTAAAGGTATTTTTTACCAAGTTTCTTCTATGAAAACCTTGCAATTTGTACAGAAATGACGACTTTTACTCGATAGTCCTGCATTAACAACATGTGAAGCTGCATGTTTTCTCGGTTCGTTTTTATGAACCAGCAGCTGTTGAGAATATGTAAGCCATATGTTCCGAAAGAACACAAAAAATGTCATAAAACTATATTTGGTGCATGCCTTAATGTCACTTGGGAAGGATGCGGTCAGAAAAGTTTTTATATATGTCTATACCATTTGTTGCAGCGAAAATGTAAGTTCACAAAATATAATATTTTTTGCTTGGTTTGGTGAGTTTCTTCTGTGGAGGTGGAGTGTTAAGTAAAAATTGCATATATGAATTCCTGCTCACTTGTCGCTTATTACAACTTCTTATCATTTATTCGGAGATTATTCCAAATGGGAGTAATATTTTCGAGTCCTCCTATTTTAATTACATGTATTTGTAACATAGAATTGTTTTTTATTCCTTTGTTGTAATTTTTTTGCATATGAGGTATTTATTTTTTTACGATGTGCATATTTTTGTTGTTTGAAGTTAAGCACAATACTACACAATAGGCTATCTGTGCTCTGCCCACCACCACTATCGAAACCCGGTTTCTAACGTTGTATGTCCGTAGACATACCGCTGTGCTACTAGGGGGCATCTGTGCTCTGCCCAGCACGGGTATCGAAACCCGGTTTCTAGCGTTGTAAGTTCGTCGACATACCGCTGGTCAATTTTGTATTGTTGTTCATCTTTTTTTTTCTCCGAACCGGCTATGACCTAATTACACCTTTTTTTTTATACAATACTTTTTTTGTATTTTGAAGAACGAAAAGTAAAACCAAAACGCTTCTTACCTTTTAACTTTTATGTGTCAGTCAAGAGCACGTCTATCTTATTTTCTTAAGTAAACAGGACTTATTCGAAAACAATATGAAAATAATGGCACTTTAGCAATGGGATTTAGACTTATTCAATAACTCGTATTTCTCGTACAATTTGGTCAAAGTTAAGAAGCTATGTAGGCTCCTAATGTTTTCTATCTAAACAGTACCCTTAAATTGGCGTATTTCATTGCGTGATATATCAAAATTTGCTTGTATATGTAAATAAACAAGTAGCTTTTCAGGCTTTTTTTTCCAGTATTTGAAGCTTGGAAATGTTGAATGAGTGCTGATAATACATATATCAGTAAATGAATATACAAATTGGGAATAACAATTTGTGGTGTAATGTAACAGTAATATATATATATTGCTTGAATAATATGGGGGCAATCTTAATAGTCACATTTGTGGCTTTGTGCTCCTCGTGCATGCTGAGTTATTGCAATATTCCCGTATGTCACGTATACTTATTAAGTTGATGTTATTACGATAGTCAGTAAGTGAATACTAGCCTTGTTCAGTTTATTGTTTGACAACAACTCCTTTTGTCAGGACAACAATTGAAAAGGTTCCGAGTTTACTGACTCTTGAAACAAGGAACCTTTTCAATTGCAAGAGTCAGTAAACTCAAACAACTATTGAAAAGGTTCCGAGTTTACTGGCTCTTGAAACTATTGAAATGGTTCCGAGTTCACTGACTCTTGAAACTACAAACAATTTTTTGTCTGATCTTCATATATCTGAGAATTAACATAGAAATTGTTTCGATCCCCCCTTTTTTTTTTAACCTTGTCTCCTCAGCCAGTGAAAACAATGGCATTTGTTATGATTGTCGCCTTTCAGTCTAGTTGTATGAATACGTCAGATTTTATAACAAATAAAACACGTACTGGATTGGATATTAGTCGCTTCAATGCATTTTTATTCCAATGTTTGAACCTTAATACAATTTTCTTTATAAAATTTCACATTTTTCTCTTGTATGCTATTATCATTATTATTATTATTACTGAATTTTCACAAGCCATTCCCTAGACTTGTCTGTGTATCTTGCGCATGCGATCTCTCGTCACCTCGCGGAATTAATTCTATGTATATTTCTAATACCAGTACACAAGGTTTTTTTTCTTTTGAACCAGTTTCTCATAAACATAACATTGAATACTGTCCACTTCCAGAAACTGACTAGCCCCCCCCCCCCCCCCAGTGGCACAGAGGTATGTCTACGGACTTTACAACGCTAGAAACCGGGTTTCGATACCCGTGGTGAGCAGAGCACAAATAGCCCATTTTGTAGCTTTGTGCTTTACTTCAAACAAACAAAACTAGCCTACGCTACAGTCAAACCGTGACAACAGCGCCTTTGACCCTCAAATTGTGAACTATCACAGTCTGCGCATGCAGTAGGTGCACAACCACGTTACTATTACGTGGCTTTTGAATTTGCTACCCACAACTATTGACTATAAAGCGTGTAAATGTTGCCCATAAACGTGTTTCTAACAGCTTTTTTATTATAGTAAGATCGAATAAATGTATTATATTTTATACTAGACAAGGCTTGGCCTTGTGGTAGAGCTTTGGATTTAGAACTGGTGATTCGGGTTTGATACAATAGAAATATTCCCCACACATTAAGCTGTGATTGCGTTATAAGAGTAACAGTTAATTATTTTTCATTAGTTGGTAGGGTGGTACTGATTAGTTGTCCTCTGTCTGGTCAGTAGCTCAAAATTAGAGGCGACGGTGAATAGTCTTAGTTTTGCTATAGTTAAAATATAAAAATAACAAGACCTGAAAGTATACCTTAAAAAAAACATTAAATATAATTTTTCTCTGTTGAGAAACAATTTATTTTTTCACTATACTTTCTAATAAATTATGCCTTTTATTGACATAATACTTTTTTCGACATTAAATATAGTGTCAAACATTTCAGACGTGAGTTTATTTTATTTATTTTATAACCAATTTTCATTAGCAGTTTTATTGAATAAAGATCATAGCTGTAGTTATGCTTAATTTCAGGGTAAAATAATATTACTAATTGTAAAGCAGTGAAAACAAAGCTACACAAAGCTCTGCCCACCACGGGTATCGAAACCCGGTTTCTAGCGTTGTAAATTTGTAGACATACCGCTGTGCCACTGAGGATAATAATTACATATGCATGTCTAGGAGAAACTAATATAAACGTAACCTATGAAACTGAAAGGTTCTAAAACACATTGCTACACAGTATCTTACGGATGATGAGAATAGTTTACTTTTATTGTTTGTTTTGGAATTTCGCGCAAAGCTACACGAGGGCTATCTGCGCTAGCTGTCCCTAATTTAGCAGTGTAAGACTAGAGGGAAGGCAGCTAGTCATCACCACCCATCGCCAACTCTTGGGCTACTCTTTTAACAACGAATAGTTGGATTGACCGTCACATTATAACGCCCCCACGGCTGAAAGGGCGAGCATGTTTGGTAGGATGCGGATTCGAACCCGCGACCCTCAGATTGCGAGTCGAGCGCCTTATCCACCTGGCCATGCCGGGCCATTTAGTTTTATAAGTTTAAGGTCATTTGTTTAAAAATGCTATCAAGATAACGTCAACAACGTTAATTGAATGTGTTTTTTATTATGCGAAATACATTTTTTAGGTATAGATACCCAATACCAATAAAAAAAACGAACTCGTACACTAATTCGCATTTACGTTTAATGTATTCTTCAAATCGATTTAACTTAAAAATATGTTGATTGAAGTATAGTTTCGTGAATTAGTTCGGATGAAGATTACATATCAATGTGTCATTGTTATGAAAATAATGTACCTCAAAAGTATTGAAAAAACACGATAAAACAGTGAAGGGAGCAATCTTCGGTATTCATAACATATGTTTCAAAATGAACAATATGTGTGAGTGATGTTTGTATATGCAATATTTCAGCAAAAGTGTCAAAGTAACAGTTTGGTATTTAACTCGGACTTATGTCGATAAAACGAGAACAACTCGGCATTTATAGATTATTAGAAAGCTTATAGATAAAGGTTCAAAGCTATGGTTACACGATTAAATTTTGTAGGGAATCTAATAAAAACTCATGGGTAGGTGGTTAGGACGCTTGACTCATAATTTGAGGGTCGTGGGTTCGAATCCCCGTCACACGTTATAATGGCACAGTCAATCCCACTATTCGTTGGTAAAAGAGTAGCCCAAGAGTTGGCGGTGAGAGGTGATGACTAGCTGTTTTCCTTCTAGTCTTTCACTGCTAAATTAGAGACAACACAAATAAAATTTTTTTACACTAATACAAATTATTCTGGCTGTACTGTCGTTCATTGTGCAAAAATGCTAAAAATACTTGCACAGATTTAATCCGTTTCATACGGTCTCATCCGTTAGCAGTAAGTTTGTTTTTATAATTTCATATGAAATATTACCTACTCTTATAAAGCTTTAACATAAATATAACTATGTTTTGTAGCCGTTATTACTCACATACGAGAAATTAGTGTGCAGAGAATATACTTTGGATTTGTAAACTTATTACAGTATTACAAGCGAAAAGTCCGGAAAATACCGATTTTAAGATATCTACATAAAATTAAAAAATAAAACCCCAGAAAAACACAAATTTTAAGATATCTAAATAAAACTACAAAACACCGAAAAAACCCAGAAAGACCTATTTATAATTGATGGGCATCCATTGTATCTGGTTTTTCGACGAAGTGTTCACTCTTTACCCCCTCTCAGGCATAATAAGTTTATCACAGTTTGAGATGTAGTGGTATTGTTAGTTGGTTGTTCAGCATTGGTTTCGAATTCGCAGCGCTTCTTGTTTTCTTAAGGTCCATTCGTGTTCGATTTTAGGATTCTTGTTACAGTCTTTGTTTAGATAATTGTAAATTTACACTATTTCCATGTCGGGTAATAATTATGTTAAACGTAAACATTGAGGTTGTTAAAGGTTAAAGTTAGATCATTATAAATTGGTTTAGTGAAGTATAACTTTAAATTCCATTAATTAAAACAATATTGTTACGACAGCGGAAGTCGCGTGACGCTGGGAGCATGCGCGCTGGAGTTTCTAGAATTATCGGGGATCCCCGCGAATGCCCGAGTGTTTGCTAGGCGCCCTCTTTTTTTAGTATATAAGCCTGGCAAAGAAAGCTAGCGAGATAGGCAGATAGATTGAAGATATAGATAATTGAGTCAAACGAATAGTTGGCACCGTAAGTAAAGTGTGTGAATCACTGTGATTTATAGCGTGTGTTATAAAGGTAGTTAAGTTTAACGTACTGATAGGAAATTCTGTGTATTATAAAGTTGTATCCACAAAGAATAAACTAGTTTTAATCAAGCAGGGACTTGTATCGCTGAAGTTTCTCGGAAAGAATTTATACCGGAAATTAACAAACAAGCAGATACGCAACAATATATTGAAAAGACGAGGGACAAATCAAATTAAAATATCATGTGGTGTAGTTCTCTATGTCACCCATCCGCAACCCATAATACTGAATAATAGCTAGAGAGTTTTCTAGGATACATTTTGGTTGATATGTTTGCTAAAACATAACCATGCAAAGTTTCAAAAGTTTAATACATGCTTTAACTAGATTGAAGTTTCTACTCCAGCAACTATCTTTCTTACAAAGCTTGTTCATACTTAAGGATTTGTTTGTTTGTAGTTTAGCACAAAGTTACATAATGGGCTATCTGCGCTCTGCTCACCACGGGTATCGAAACCTGGTTTCTAGCATTGTAAGTCCGCATACATACCGCTGTGCTACTGGAGGGGCGCGTACTTAAGGATTCAATATATATATGTAAAACACATACTGGAAACATGCAAAATAATTAGCTTCCTTTTGAATATCAGTATGGTTCTATAGAGCCACGATCACGTGATACACAGGCGTATAAAAGCAAACATTTTATAAAATACTTCTAAAACTTAATCAGTAGTTGGAGGAATGTTTGGCCACCCGTACTAAAAAAAAAAAATATTGACACAGTGAACTTATCAAGTAGTCAGAGCCAAAGTGCATAAGATTTCCAAGAAGGAAATATTCACTCATTTCTATATATAATTTCGCATACAAACGCCATAGCATGCATATAAAGGTCTCTCATTTAAGTTCCACTTGAAGCTAATGATTATTTATAGCACAATTAATTAATTAATTAAGCACATAGATACACAATGGGCTATCTGTGCCCTGCCCACCACGGGGATCGAAACCTGGATTCTAGCGTTGTAAGTCCGCAGGCATACCGCTGTGCCACTGGGGGGCCCATTTATTAATCTAACTAACACATTAGAATAGAGACTGTAAAGTTTCTGTTGCGACGTTTTAATTCCAAGGCCTTTTCCGGCACAATTACCCTTGAATAACACGTGCCAAAAAGGAAAATGAAATTTAGTAGTTAGTAAAATGATATAAATTAGTTTATAGTTAAACAAAAACACACATTATGTATCAATAATGTAAGAAATTCATATCAGTAACTGAATTCAAGATTTTTTCACTTGCTATTTATAAACAACTCATTCATTAATTGCAAACGCACGACTATGAAACTGTAAAACATAATTACTCCTTCATCAATACTTTATGTTTACTGTTCGTTGTTTTAATATGTAATTACTCTAACCACGAATCGCAACTCTGTATATAAAATATTAAGTCTAGCCAGTAAATATAAATAAATAATATTTGGATAAAATAATTGAACTGTTCCTGCAAAACATGTTATTTCTTCTATATCTTCAAATCTTTCAGAGTTAAAATGTTACTGTGAAATACCTCGTTTGACTTCATATGTCAAGGAGTAAATTGACCTGAATCTTGTTTTTACTGTTCGCACAATCAACAGCTGAATATATTAAGAACCTCTTTCCTCTATAAAATCAAATCAAAATATATCGGAGAAATACCCTAAAGATTTCTTCAATTTATGTGACGTGTTGTTTTAAAACATGTAGAACATATAACACATCAACGGTTGTGTAACCATTAGAAATTGGTTAATATTGTAGCTAAACGTGACAAGAATATGAAAATCATTTTAGAGGGTCTTTACGAAGATTAGTTCTTTTGAAATTTCAATGAATGATGTTTCTGAAGCAATTAAGTATTTATATAGAGCTGATGAATAACGAACAGATATAAGAACTTTTAACCTACATTTACATGTAACAAATTAAATAATAGAGTGAACAATCGCCAAGTTTTCTTGTATTTTTTATTTAAAGAAGGATGGCCTTTCGAGCTAGCACTCATCGTCAGATCGTACCGCTTACAACAAAGGCGCATGCGCAGAATTCTAAGAAATTGCGTGCGTAGTGTTTGGAATGTTGAGCGTGAAATTTCTATGCGAAATTGCATTTATAACATAAAAATTACAAGTCACGAAAAGATAAAACAGATAGAAATTAGAATTTAAACAAAAATGGTAAAATAGAAATATACAGGAAAGAAGAGCCATCATTTAAACCAGATGGTTGTAGGGTCCCCAGATTGTAGATTAATCTCCTTTCCAGTCGTTTTCTTTTGTGAATGTCTGTCGGAGCATTAACAGGTCCCAGAATCAAAAGTTCTCAATTGTTTGGATGTTGATGATGAAATGTTTGCCTGTAGGTGTATCTTGGTTATGCAGATTAATATGGTTTAAATGTTCTCGTGCTCGATCACCAAGTCGGCGGTCTGTTTGTCCAATTTATAAACTATTGCAATTTTTTGCAAATTATGCAGTAAAAAATGCATTCAGTGGTACATGTAAAGGACTGTCTTGTATCGAAAGTTTTTTCCGTTGTATATGTGTAGTGCTGTTTATATGTGGGTAGGTGACACACCTACTTAGTTTACATGTTAAATGGGTGTTCTTGATTAAAGTAATGGCATGGGTGGTGTCCTTTATGTGTGTTTGTAGATTCATGACAAATGGTGATAAAACTTCGTCAAGGCAGATACAATTGGTCGGCTCGGATGTCCATCTTTGTGGATTTTAGGGAGAAGATAGAAAGTGGGAGTTCTAGGTTTGCTTGCACAGAAATTTCACGCTCAACATTCCAAATACTACACACGTAATTTCTTTTAGTTCTGCGCATGCGCCTTTGTTGTAAGCTGTACGATTGTTCACCCTATTATTTAATTTGGATATATATTTGTCGCCTATGCGGTTTTAACTATATATATTATATTTACATGTAAAAAAAAGTCGATGATACCCACTGCTCAGCAACCGTGGCGCTTGGAAAAGGAATCATGTTACAGATATTTTAACCCAACCATCTCTATATGTTTACCCGCATGGTTATTTTCACCATTCTTAATCTCATTTGAGTAAAGACAGTTGTGTCTCAAAAGGCCTCATTTCTGAGTGAATATTATTCAAACAAATCGATGTAAAGTATCAGTTATTGAAAGAAGTGGATATAAAAGTTTTGATTCTAAGTATCTCCTGTTGTCATTGGTCAAACTTTGCTGTGAAACATTTCAGACAAAAAGCTTGGATATTAACCCTGGTTTAATAATAATATTTAATTCTTAACTGGTTTTATGTGAATAAATATATATATAACATATTTTCAGGTTTCAAGACGTCATTGACCTATAGGAAGTTGATAGAAAAATCGTCTACTTGTAAACACTAAGCTGCCGTACTGGATCGTTTAATTGAACCAAATGTAAACTCCAAGTAGTATCCTGTGTACAGACACATGTATTTGAACTTATCTGAACTTATTATATAAATAAATATTCATTAATAATGGTCACGGGCCCGAAAGCTAGTGTTAATGTGAAGACAATGAACAGCTAGAAAAATCTGATCTAACCAGTGCACGTACATGTTTGACGACGTAACTCCTCAGCATATTATTTGAGAACACCAGTAGTAATTCGGTTTTTAGAAATTCGCAGTGATGCTGCATTACTTGACACGTGTTTGTGTGGTAATTATTTCAGCATACATGGTAGTAATTTTAATATCATTTCAACGTATATGGTAGAACTTGTATATCATGAATTTCAGATGAATCTTTCACCAGTTGAAGCATGGCGTCAATACGTGTGCAAGGAACATGTATATCATATCAACGTAGGTGGTGTGTGTGTGTGTTTTCTTATAGCAAAGCCACATCGGACTATCTACTGTGTCCACCGAGGGTAATCGAACCCCTGATTTTAGCGTTGTAAGAACCGAAGACTTACCGCTGTACCACCGGGGTGGACACGTAGGTGGTAAAAACTTTCAAGTTATTTCAACGTGATTCTGATAATTAGCAACATCTATTCTGGTGGTTGACTAAATATAAGAAGTGCCCTTATTATCTCTGTCACCCCTGTGTGTGTTTGTTAGCAGAATTTCTCGAAAACGGCTAAATGGATATGGACGGAAGCTGGTATAAAGGTGGAGTAGGATTTAACTTAGAAGTGATTAGTGTTTGTAGGGTCAAGGTCACAGCAAGATTACGAAAATTAATAAATTCCTTATCTTATAACATGGAGAGTGATTTTTCACACTATTTTTGCTCTATAACTCGGTCAAAAAATTATAAGATTTGGATAAAACTTGGTGGATATGTGTAGAATATTATTCCTCATTGTCCTGCCGAAAATGGTCTGTGTCCGTTGATAGTGACGAACATACGCATAAATTTTCTTATTTTTTGAGGGCCGAATATGCGTGGCGGAAGTGTGCGTTTTACTGAGTGCCCATCTAGTTTTGAGATGTATTTGTCCCAGATGTTTGCCTGTTGTAATCTCCACATGTTTTGTCACGAATAAATAAATAAATATATGCAACCGAAATTTTACTTTTTTATAAAATTTTGGGTTTCTTACAATGTAAGTATTTAGCTCTCATTATGATATCTTTGCAAGCTGATAACCACAAGAGCAGAGATTGTTCAAACCGTCACTAAAGGAACCACATTATTATATTTGCTTTATTAAATGCTTTTTTATTTTTATTTTTAATATTCTCACAACCTACTTGCCAGTACGTTTAAAATAAGTTTGTATAACTTAAATGAGACAATGTTAGTTGCACAACAACCTGCTAATGTGTGAGAAAATCTCAACATTAATACTCATGTACGCCTTCACTTTAAACAATGATCTTTTACGGGGCAAGCCTAAGAGAACTGATTTTTTGGTTCATGTAAATAAGAATAAAAAAATAAAGGAAATCGTCTTTCAGTATTATTTAGTTCTTTGACGTCCTCTGCTGGATCAGCAGCAAATTTACCGACTTGCATAACTAAAATCCTGGGTTGGATTCCCCGCGGTGGACAGAGTGGATATAGTCCATTGTGTAGCTTTGCACCAAGAAAGCAAGGACAGTTGTTTGACTATGTTTACAAAAAAGAAACACTTGAAAAATTAGGGTTTATTGCTCATTTTTAGCCTAAATCAAAGAGTCACCAAGGGTTTAATTACGTGAAGCTTGCACTATATAACCATGGCAAAATGAATGCCGATTTAAAGATTTAGCCTAACTTTAATTCACCCCCTTTACAGTTATAATTTAGGAAACTGTGATGTAACCTCTCTTATTTTATGGTTATGTGTTTAATTCAACACTAGCAATAAACGAGAATAACATTCTATAATGCAAATTTTTGTTTCCTCAAAACATTGTTCAATATTATTGTACTTTTTCTAAGCCAATTTGGTAGTTTTAACGGTATCGAATGTAATGCAAGTTTTCGTCAGTTTTTTATTTTTTTTTATTTTGCGGTCCTTAAGATATAAATATTTGAAATTACGAAATTTTATGGTTTTTGAGAAGTTGCAGATATCAAAACTTTTGTTTAGAAATGATAAAAGTACATATCAACTTTGTGGAATAAACATATCAATCAATAGTTGTTCTTTTAGAATGAGCATTATAATGTAAGGTCAAGTAGTACAACCGAAAAATAAACCAGTGTATTTCATGTAACAGTAGTTGGAGTACCCGTCTCCTGGAC
>NW_013673237.1:13401-26037 GCF_000517525.1 Limulus polyphemus
CCTTCATACCAGATTTGGTGAAGATCCATCTGTAGGGGCGAATTAGTGGTAAAAAACGCAAAAACGTAGAAAACGTTTTCTGCCATAAATCGACGTTTTCAAATTACGAAAAAGGTGCATTTTTTTTTTTTTTACATTTGAGACCAAATGTATCTTTAATTTTCGATCAATCGTAGACTACTCGCTTCTTATTGCCAGGAAGTCAAACTACTTAAATTACGTAGTAAGTTGCTATGACATTAGTGCGTAACCGAGAGACAGACACAGACAGACAGATACACACTGTTATTGCATTAGATGAATGCTCAAATAAATCAATGTGTAAGCTTTAAGGTTTCGTATTAGTCTACAACAGAAGACTTGCGAACGATCGGAGTTCTGTTTTTGTTTTTCTCTTGTGTGTATGTGGAAGTTTTAGGCTTATTTGCTTTTCTGGACTTCTCTGTACATTACATGTCTACGGATGTCGTTGGCGTCATTTATTGTTTCCGTGGTTAGCTTGTAGACTCGGAGCGCAGTCTCTCACGCATCTAGAATTCTAAGATAGAATTTGAAAGAAGATTAAGTACAGAATTATCGTTATTTACCTTTGGTTATGTACCTCCCCCCCCCCCTTCCCTCAGTTGGTTAGCGGTAAATTTACATACACGTTTGCAAAATTTAAACCCAGGATTCGATGTCCCGCAGTGAACAAAATGCAGATAACCAATTATGTAGCTTTGCACTGAAAACAGTAAAAAATACGGTACAGTATGAGAACTAAATCTATTCTGTGTTACTTATTTGTTCTAAGTTAATTAAGAAATAATTTGATTTAAAGATTTTTTGTTCTCGTTTAAGTCTTGATTTATTTTCATACAAAATCTTTGTACTGACTAAATGCACTTCTCTTAAGACTTCTCAATTATTTGAACGAATTAAGGTTAAACGAGGAAAGGCGGAAAGTAAACATATAGGATGAGGTATCTGCTTATCTTTCTGCTATCTTCTTTGCAAATGCAGAAGTTGAGTACGTTTTAAGTAAACAGAGGAAAGATTTTAGTTAGGCATTTGAAGTTGTTATAGCATTATGTCTATACATAAATTATTTACCCGCCTATTTGCCAAGGAAAGGTTTATCTTATGATCACAAATAGTAGATTATTTATCTCGTTAAATCATGTTGCTATGATATCGGAGGAAAAGAGGAAAGTGAATTGTTATTATCACGGATAGTGTCTTATTTATCATAGAAAGGTATTTTGTTGTTAACACGGGTACGTGTTCAGCTGCTATTACTTCTGGTCCAGCCAAATAATTCCTTCTGTTTTACGTGCATGAGTAAAAGCAAAACATGGACTACATCCACTACATCTGGTTGTGAAAAAGCACTGAACAAGGTGGTTGAATCAGTTTAAAGCTTACCAGTTTAAAGCTTGAAGGAAATATGACATTCCGAGTTTGATCATTGTACATGCATCCATTCTTGCACTTCTTTTCAGGTGGGACTATTTCCTGACATGGATGGATCTGAGTCTCTGTGTCTTCAGAAAACGAGTGAAAAGCAGACAGTATAAAGTTAATGATCCTACTGTTTTAACTTTACGTTGGATTAAGTAGCAGTATCTTAAATTTACTTCTTACAGCAAAAGTGACGAGCTTTAAGATTTACTTTATATGACGCTTTGTGTGTCACACGTACTTCGTACTTACACTAACAGAGATGGTAGAGGGTTGTACTTAACCTATCTCTTTGTAATTGTACCATATGTACTTGCTACTTACTGTAACATAGGTGGCGAGGGTTATACTTGTCTACGTGTAAGTGTATCATACGAAATTGCTACGTACTGTAACAGAGGTGGTAAAGGTTATACTTTCTGTATGTAAGTGTACCACCTGTACTTAGTATTTACTATAACAGAGATGGTGAAGATTATACTTATCTTTCAATGTGTAAGTGTACCATATATACTTACTATAACAGAGGTGGTAAAGATTGTAATTTCTATGTGTAAGTGTGACACATATACTTGCTACTTACTATATGCAGCATTCTGAAATTAACATCAATAAGAATGACGTATACTTAAAGAAGTCTTCTAAGTTAAAATATGTGAGGGTTAATTAAAATTTTAGAAGATAAAAGTCATCAACAGGTCAGTCGGTTTTGCAGTAATAGGTCAAAGATTAAGATCGCAATAATTACTGTTGAATTTACAAAATAATGAGCCCTCGATGGGGTTCGATTTCCATGGTTCAATAGTCCATTGTGTATCTATGCTCTTAAAAACAAAACAAAACGGTGAATTCCAACAAAATGTGATGATTTCATAGTTTGTTTTCCTCTTTTTTTTGTTATTCCGAACAGCTTAAGATTACAGATCCTGGTCATAATTAAAACTAAAAATATATTTAAATAAAAATCGGAACATTAGAAAAAGTTTGCGTATTGTTTGATAAAACTTTTGATTTTAGAAGCATTATATTTTTAAATGCAGTTTTTAAAAGTTATGATTATGCAGTGCGATCCAAAACTTTGGCCTCTGGTAGTTTGTCAGCTTATACGTCACGCTAATGAACTAAACACATATATATACTCGTGCATTAACCTGAAAGGATGAGTAATTAGTTTATTTGTCCTGGAGCAACTAACTTTAAGCTAACTTCTGTAGAGGTATCGAGTATCTGGATTTGAGATCATATTTTAGCTCTAAAAGTATTATTTTACTTAAAGTATTTTTTGTTGTTGCTGTTGAGTTTCGCGCAAAGCTATTTGAGGGATGTTAGCGCTAGACGTCCCTAATTTTTAAGTTATATACTAGAAAGAGAAGTCATCTACTCAATACTTACTAACGAACAGCAAGATTGATCGTCATGTTATTATGCCCACGGCACTGAAAGGGCGAGAATGTTTGGTGACGGGATTCGATCGAACCTACGACCCCCAGGTTGTGAGTCAAGAGCCAATTACCAGGCCATTTTTAACGTAAATTGTAAATCTAATGGTAATACAATTAAATAGATTAGAAAAGTATAAGGTATCCTATGTAACATAAGGTAATGTAATTGCGTGAGTAAACTACAGATGTAAAATATTTCTATTGTTTGTTTTTGTGTTTTGGGACTTTCAGCTTATAATAACTTCTGTGTTTTTTATTTCATTTTTTCTTGTTGTTTACAAATATTTCCTAAGGAGTAATTGCGAAAATAATCTTAAAATGTGGCTTTGCAGAACCAATTAATTGTGATTTTCGGTCTCGTGCAATTTATGTATAATATTTATTTCCTTTTAATTATACATGCTGGGCAGATAACATGGGTGTAAGAGAAAACTAAATGTAAGTGAAGATAGTTAGTTCTGTTCGCGTTACAAGACAAACAAATATTCAGAGAGAACTGATTTATGATTATATAGAATGATAACTTGCAAGCATTTGATTCAGTGTAGTATGACAGCACTTGAAGTACAAGGAAAATAAAGGATATAAAATTACAGACTTTAGAAGTTTTATGGTCTGCATTATCATGCTTTCTTTAAAACGACCATTCTAGTCAGTTTCGTGTTCAGACATGCTTGAATTTTGATCTTTTACGATTACCGAATTAACGCTTACACAACTGTGCGCGGTAAAATGTATAATGTTGTGCATACTTTCCATGGCAACTGTGATACAGCTCGTCAATTTCCAAACGAAATTTCTCAAACGCGCAATTTTTTGTTCCTTCACGAGTAACCTGGTGGTTTTGACTTAAAACAAATGAAATAAAAGACTAAAACTTCGTTTAAAACTAAGAATACTAAATTGTCCAGGGTGCTATTGGCAATATTTATGAAACAAGTAAGTAATCACGAACTTTAATTGCACGAGTAAGCATTTCCCCCAAGTATATTTATTAGTAGCGCGTGTAAGAACAAAAACAAAAGAAAACTTGAAATATTTAGTACAATGCCATTGCCCATTTTTATGTTGAAAACCTGATATGTCTGTTAAGTAAGAATGCTAATTAAGAACTTGATTAGACAAGTTTGTTACTAAATAACATGAAGCACGTGATATTTCTTTTCTGAACTCGAGAACATTTATCGTTAACAGTCGTAAAAGCTGTCCTAGACAAACAAAAAATTTAAAACCATGTGCCATAAACAAGTATAAAAATATGTGTCCTAAATAAACAAATATATAACCATGGTGGTTTTAACATGTTAATGTTTCGAGTTGTTAGTTATCATCACATTTATTTTTCACAACATATTTTCTTTGAATAATTAACAGAAATGACAGCAGAACAGCAGGTAAATTTACTTTATTTACAACTGGTGTGTTTGTAGTTAAGTACAAAGCCACACAATGGGCTATCTGGGCTGTACCAACCACGAGTATCGAAACTTCATTCCTGAGCCAGTGGGGGGAATTTAGGACTGAAACTGGAAAGATATTTGTCAGCGAATTAGCTCTTACAGAATTATTACGGCACTTCACACGAACTAGTATTATATATACAAGAAGTTTTCTAGCTTGTGTACTTCATTCTTAACATTTTGTTTTTGCATATGTTGCTATTATTTGGTATTAAGCGTAAAGCCTAATGAATAGGCCTAGTGAAGGTTATTTGAAATATTCTGAACTACGTATTATTGTATACTAAAAAGACAGTATTTAATACATTTTACAGACAATTGTGAATATTTTTAAATTTTGGACTTTTACCATTAACGAACTAGACTGCTCACTTATTACATGGGCTAACTGGCTTCTTGTATTTTCCAGATTTTAAGAAAACCCGAAAAAGAAAATTTAGTGATTTAAAGTACATTTGTATATTACACATAAGTTATTATTATTTTAATTTGTTGGTCGCTTGTCCAAATTTTCTAGCAACCTTAATTTCTGAAAATACAAAAAATATGTTTAAAACAGTTTTATAAGATCGAAAATATGGTCCATTGTTTTAGACACACGAACTTTTTTCGAGACCACATAAGATGATTTGGCCGACCACACTTTACCTGCTCTCTGCATTTTTTTGGGGATTTTAGTGATTCAATTTTGAGATGATTTAAGCTCTAATAAAATAAACATGTAATTTTAGTAAAATCTGGGTTTGTGCTCTTTTTGAACACAAAGTCGCTTGCGCGCACAAACTCACCCACCCACACGCACATATATCAAACTAACAGTATGATTTTTTTACGAGATTTGCAAGTCATTTATTGTGAACCTATGCTGAATTATATAAAACGTAGGCGAGGTAGACATAGGTAATCTGTTAAATTTGGCTCTTAATTCGCCACAGCATATTATTGCTATAGCGACAGATTTCAAACAATAGTAACTAGCAATATTTGTTGATAAATATTTATAATTATAACTACATTGTTAGTGTAGATTGATAATTATAACCACATTGTTAGTGTAGATTGATAATTATAACCGCATTCTTAGTGTAGATTGATAATTATAACCGCATTCTTAGTGTAGATTGATAACTCTAACCGCAATTTTAGGGTAGATTTATAATTATAATCGCATTGTTAAAATTTGAACAAACGTTGTCTAAGCATTATTAAAACTATTATAATAAACACTTAATTTTAGACATACCCACACATGGATGTGTCCTGTGTTACAGGCGCTTCGATACTTTTACCATGATACTTTCAACAGTTAAATTGATTATGCGAAGTTAAAAGAGCCGATTTCATGTCAGCTGCGCATTTAGTCAAAAGCATCTAAACATTAAATCTACATTAACAATGCGATTATAATTATAAATATACCCCGCATATCTGGCCGCTCATTGTTTCGCCATATTACGCTTAAAACTAAAAACAATATGATGAAATATATGTGCAGCTAACGTTTTCAGCTGTGGCAGTTAACACAAGCTTTAAAATTTCAGTAGTAATTGATTTTATTTTCAGAATTTAGGTTAAGTTAGTTTAAAGACTGATCAGTTACTGTCGCTGGTGTGAAAATACACGTGCTCGCTTGTACACAAACGTGTGTGTTATATATATATGTAAAGGTTTGTTTTCACCATACAAGTTGCAATAGACAGACTTGTTTTGTACTGTTTCTTGATCACACTGTTTCAGCGGGGGTATCTGATAAGATGACTTGGTTTTATTACTTATAACCACTTGACATATCTATCTGACCACATGTACTTTAGTGACCTACAAAAGTGATATTTATCTCTACGACTTCAAATGCTTTCGTGTGTATCTAAGATTATGATAAATTTGGAGATAGAAAATCAGTTTATTTAGGTGGTAGAAGTTAAAGTAAAAATAGTGGTACTGGGTATGAATAACAGACTTGGACTTGCAGAAGGAACACTAAAGTAAAATACGAATACGTTTTGTGTGCGTAAACCAAACGAAGTAATAGGCATCTTTTTCAGATACACCCATACCAAAACATGGTCTGTTTGTTTGTTTGAACTTTGCACAAAGACACGCGAGGGCTATCTGCCCTAGCCGTTCCTTGTTTTGAAGTGATGGATTATAGTGAATGCAGCTGTCGACACCATCCATTTCAAACTTTTAGACTTTCTTTGTCAGACCGAATAGTGAGATTTGATTGCTACTTTTATAACGCATTCACGGCCCAAAGTGTGGCACTGAACCACGGTCTCTCAGCTCCACATTCCGGCACGCTAAAATGGAAACAAAAGTGGAAGAAACACCTCAATGTCAAAGTGCCTATCGTAAAAGTACTGAGGAGAGGGGCACAAACAATTATGAATACGCAGACATCTGGTAATGTATCAAAAATCCCACTTTCGTTACATAAATCTACATTCAAGTAATTTATGATAACATTAGTAGTAAATCATAATAAAAAAATCTAATAAACTCAGTGCTATTTATATAGAGTCTGTTTAGCGTCAATCAACACAAGTAAAACAGTATATACATTTATACTGATGTTGATGGTTTAAGTTATCGTGAAAGGAAGTGCACTTAGGTGAATAATGATGAAAAACAACCGTCAATCATGAGCTCCTGAATGTATTGCTAGAGTGAAGAAAGGGAGGTATTTAACCAACTTTTTTGGTGAAATTTTGAGAGCAAATACAGTTTTACCTGCAAAGTAACTGCGTATGCCTGGTGATGCTATCAATCATACATGTCTAAAACATTTAATTCACTGTTTGGCGGAGGGGAGGGCAAAAAAACACCCAGCTCTCTGGTGAAATATTGGAAACATGTAGAAATTGTCTTCCGTTGTCTTAGTTTTTTAATATTAAACGTCCAGATGTTATGAATTCTTTATTTTTTTGATATAGTCAGTAATTCGGTATTAAATTTTGATGTGAGGAAGAACTTATCCGACCAAAATCAGCTGTTTCATGAAAGAATGATAATATAAAAAAATTAACATTTTATGATGATAAAAATGAAATAACCTATAAAAGGTATACTTTACTAAAATTATTTTCTGTGATTTGTTTACTAATATATAGAATATTATTTAAAAAAGAGTAAAAGCCATTATTAACAAATAGAAAACGATATTTATCTTAATAGAATGCAGGGATTAACATATAAGACTCGAATAATTAAAAAGGAGATTATTCATAAATCTTTTAGTTACTTAGCATCAGGAACATTTAATAAATTACTTTCAATGATAAAAAAAATGAAAATAATATAACTAAGTTTAAGGTGTTTGTAAGAAATGTTTTGAGTAAGTATTAAATATAAGAGAGTTTTTATGGTAATAAAATTAATTATTGTTAAGTTAAATATGATTAAGTAAAATGTTAACTAATTTGTGATATTAGCCCGGATGAGTTAAAAGGCCTTCGATTAATTATAAGTTGTAATGTATTTATAATTTAACTTGTATTGTACTTATAATTGTATTATAAATAGGTTGTCTAAATATAAAAATTCAGTAAGTGCAAAGCCAGATATAAATTTAAAGAAATGTAAACAGATTTAGAAATTGAACTGTTAACTGGATTTCTGAAAATCAAATGCAGCTCCCCGTATGTAATTATTTTTATTATATGTGTTTTAGAAAGAAATATGATATACTTGCTACATACTATAACAGATATTGTAAGAGTTATGATATAACCTGTGGCAATGAAAATTTTGGACTGTTTTAAAATTCCAGAATAATATAATTAGAAAGTTCGACTCGCACTTCAGAGATGCCTTGAAGGTGCATTCGCTCTAACGATGGAGACATATGTTCATCTAGATTAGTTGTGTTTTCAGACGATAGGAGCAGTTTATATTACTTAAGAAAGGGAGTTTTTCTTGTTTCAATGATTGTTCTAGCAAACCAGGTAATGCTAGCATTGAATATTTACACAAACAGCGTTATATCACTTGAAGTAAAAATACTAGAATTTATTAATCTAATATGTATCAGCATTTCCTGTTTGCCATCATCAGGGGTATCAATTCAGTATGTACGAAGGTGTAATAAACATAACGGCGACATCTATATCATGAAAATTAAATAATATTACGTTAGTGAAAAAAACAAAATCCACAATGGGGTTTAACCTTGGTTCACCATCCAAATTTATTATCTTTTTTTTTTTCACTATTGAAATTTTTTTTGCTTAAGTTACTAGGATTTAAAACAAATCACCTTTTGTACACTGCCGAAACGTGTTAAGTTAATACATTTATATGTTTTTAATTCACGCGTTTCTTGTTTTATACCAGCATTTAATACTTAATGAATTATGTCTGTATAAAATCTTGTAGCACATGACATTTAAATTTTTATGCTGAAATATTCATTTTTAGTGAAAAGTCATTCACTTCAAGATTTCGTCACGTAATCATAAAATGAACTGTGTTTGTCTGGAGTCTTTTAGCAGATAATGTATAAATTTTAATGCTGAAGTCTTCATCATAAGTGAAAAGTCGTTTACTTCAAGATTTAACTCGTAATCACACACACACACACACACACACACACACATATATATATATATATATATATGAACTGCTGGTTCTTCGCATTTTCATCAAAAATTCAAAGATGATAATTTCAAACTAAATATCAGAGGCTGAAATTAAAAGGCCAAGAAACATGTACGATGACCACTATATATTCCACAGCTAGCTCAAGCCTGGTGCGATGACCACTATATATTCCACAGCTAGCCCAAGCTTGGTACGATAACCACTATATATTCCACATCTAGCCCAAGCTTGGTACGTTGACCACTATATATATTCCACAGCCAGCCAGAGCCTGGTACGGTGACCACTATATATTCCACAGCTAGCCCAAGCTTTGTACGATGACTACTATATATTCCACATCTAGCCCAAGCTTGGTACGCTGACCACTATATATATTCCACAGGTAGCCAAAGCTTGGTACGATGACCACTATATATTCTACAGCAAGCCCAAGCTTTGTACGATGACCACTATATATTCCACAGCAAGCCCAAACTGAATAAAAGGAAACGCGAACTGTTTCTTTTGCACAGAGGAATCAAGCTAGAAGGCAGTAAAGATCAATAAACACTGATTACTTGTGTCTTACGTGTATAGATAGTGGATGGATTGATTACTTGTGTCTTACGTGTATAGATAGTGGATGGATTGATTACTTGTGTCTTACGTGTATAGATAGTGGATGGATTGATTACTTGTGTCTTACGTGTATAGATAGTGGATGGATTGATTACGTGTGTCTTACGTGTATAGATAGTGGATGGATTGATTACTTGTGTCTTACATGTATAGATAGTGGATGGATTGATTACTTGTGTCTTACGTGTATAGATAGTGGATGGATTGATTACTTGTGTCTTACGTGTATAGATAGTGGATGGATTGATTACTTGTGTCTTACGTGTATAGATAGTGGATGGATTGATTACTTGTGTCTTACGTGTATAGATAGTGGATGGATTAAAATTTAAGTTTTATCACTTTTACGATTTCGGATATTACACTTTTTTTGAGCTATGAAAACGTTAATGTTTTTTTGGTGTTATGAAACTTGATGAGAAATTGATCAGCAGTTTTGATGTTGATCCCGTACAACAAGTGTACATGGACGCTGAGATTAGCCACGAGACCGTTAATTTAGTTTCCAACGCTCTGTCGTAACCCTTTCAGTACTGTGGGACTACATTTGTCCTGGGATGTGTTTATGCATGACTGGTGAACAAATAGAACTTTTATTATAAGATGTTCTTGTATTACTTTCACCTCGGAAGGTATATATAACATGTTTCCATAAATAGCTAATGGTACACATGTACCCCAACAACAATGTCCGCTGGGACACACGTACCCCAACAACATTGCCCGTTAGTACACATGTACCCCAACAACAATGCCCGCTGGGACACACGTACCCCAACAGCAATGTCCGCTGGGACACACGTACCCCAACAACATTGCCCGTTGGGACACACGTACCCCAACAACAATGCCTGCTGGAACACACGTACCCCAACAACAATACCAGCTGGAACACACGTACCCCAACAACAATGTCCGCTGGAACACACGTACCCCAACAACAATACCAGCTGGAACACAAATATCCAAGATGTCTAAAAATACAAAAGCATTTATATCTCTTAGATTATTTATATCGCTTGTATTCTTGGAATATAAAAGTCGTACTGAAAGGGCTAATTTTTCTATGTATATAATTACAAATAATATCATACATAATTTCTTGTCTATAGGTATGCACGATGTGTGTTACACATGACATGTTTCACAAAGTAAAAATTTCCTTTTAAGTTATTATCCTCTCATCTTTTCATATTAAACATCGCGGTTTCGAATCTTCGTCACCGAAAATGCACACACTTTCAGCTGTGAGGGCGTTATAGTGTGACGGTTAATTTCACTATTAATTGGGAAACGAGAAGCCCAAGAGTTGGCGGTGGGTGGTGTTGACTAGCTGCCTTTCACTTAGTCTATCACTGCTAAATTAGGAACGGCTAGCGCAGATAGCCTTCGTGTAACATTACGCGAGCTTCAAAACAAACCAAATCATATTAAGCAAAAGACAAAAAAGACAGGAAAAAATATTTCACAGCTACTATAAGTATTACCTTAAGTTTATACTTATGAAGCATTTTAGAATGATCGATATTTAATCTGGAAAGAAGCATACTTGATCACGCGATACAACGTATTTTATGGAAACTGTTAATTGCAATCAATCTCGTGAAAGTATTTTAAAAACTATGTTAGGCTATTTAGTATTAATATACGTTTGATATTATATCAGAACAACACCGATAATGATTCAAAACATAACATTCTTTACAGACCCAATATGGGATTTCAATAAGAGCGTATAGTGGCATTTCAGGTATACCTTGTTTGTTGCCTGCTTACGTTTTTTATGTCGATTTTTGAAATTCATAGGATTAACTCTTTTAACTGCCTTGAGCACTCACGTATACATTTTAGATTACTGCTATGGAGTTTGTAATTTTGTAATATCACGAAGAGAAAAGTATATTCCCTTCAAACTGGCCAAAATTTACCCCGTTTTAAGTTTCAGATAAGCAATAGAACATTATTTTCTAAACAAACTTTAGGTTACTGATATAAACAGAAATTATCATTCGTTTATTGAACATATACAAACTTATACTACACAGGAGGGCCCAGGCGTGGCTTGTAAATATCATGCCCTGACCATGAGTAAGAGGATTCACGTCCGCGTCCCTTTGGACTTAAAAAACATGTTCCTCACTTTAGTGCCATGAGTTTGTAAAGATAGTTATGCTCAAATCCAACTATTCGGTCAGATGAAGGCCCTAAAATTAGCTGTTTTCCCTCTTGACTATCAGTTTAAAATTAGGAATGACTATGAGCGGATAACCCTTTGTGTAGAAAAATTTGAAAAAAATACAAACCACACAGATATTCGAACTATTTTTCTTGTATTTTCAGGTTCAATTCGTATTTTGCCACAGTTTATACTCAACTATTTACTTTTGTATTTCATTATATTCTGTTACTTATGTAATGAATAGAGAGTTTGTGTGAAATCCGCATATATTGTAAACATGTTTCGAAGTTAGATGGCACTGAAATATATCTCAGCTTCACTTACATTATGATTTTTTGAATGCTCATTCAGAAAGAAGCGGGAAACATGCAGAATTGATTCAAAAGCTATCGTTTAGTTTATATTGGAAGATTTATTATGTTTAAGATTCAGCTGTTGAGTTTTCTTTTTTAATTAGCCTTTTCAACTAAATTATATAGATATATTGTTATCCACTGTTGCAAATGTTAATATAAACACTATTCATAATTAGTAATTTTATGGTTCAGAGCAGTGTTATTGTTGCATTTGGAGACACAATTTTATCACGAATTACTTGAGAAACACGTGCTTTGTTGATAATAACAATTTGAAAGTTCTGTGCACTGTAGTTGAGAGTACCATGGTAACAAGTGTAATTTATACTTCTGTTCAGTTAATGCCTTAATGTGGAAGTTCTGTGCACTGTAGTTGAGAGTACCATGGTAACAAGTGTAAGTTTATACTTCTGTTCAGTTAATGCCTTAATGTGGAAGTTCTGTGCACTGTAGTTGAGAGTACTAAGGTAACAAGTGTAATTTATACTTCTGTTCAGTTAATGCCTTAATGTGGAAGCTCTGTGCACTGTAGTTGAGAG
>NW_013673237.1:26859-35797 GCF_000517525.1 Limulus polyphemus
CTGTGCACTGTAGTTGAGAGTACCATGGTAACAAGTGTAATTTATACTTCTGTTCAGTTAATGCCTTAATGTGGAAGCTCTGTGCACTGTAGTTGAGAGTACCATGGTAACAAGTGTAATTTATACTTCTGTTCAGTTAATGCCTTAATTGGCTCGTTTTATTTGTAAATTTATTCTCGTACAAGACAACGCAGCCAACTTCAAAACCCTGTTGTTATTACTATTTTCCTTTGACTTGTCTGTAAAAAACATTTGTTGAACAGTACTATCTGAGGTTTGAACAAAGACCAATTGTTTTCTCTCTCTGCATCTGGCAAATCATCACCTTTCCCAGAAAGTGGCGACTAGGAGTTAGAATGAGACTGAAAGTTTAGTTACATGATTCAACCATATAGACAAACGTGTGGCACCCAAACTCTTGCTTCAACAACTAGGTATTCTGAGACTGGAAGTTTGGTTACATGACTCAACCATGTAGACAAACGTGTGGCACCCAAACTCTTGCTTCAACAACTAGGTATTCTGAGACTGGAAGTTTGGTTACATGACTCAACCATGTAGACAAACGTGTGGCACCCAAACGCTTGCTTCAACAACTAGGTTATGTGTTTTTTATATTATTAATCTTCTCGTAATGATTTTATTAACTTGATGAAATCTGTCTTCGTTTTACGATTATTTTTATGGCGCGGTTTACTTTAAAACCGAAAAAAAAAGAACTAAAGTAGCATGAAAATATGAAAAATAAAGATATATCTCGCTGTTCCTTGTTTTTTGGTCATTCAGAAAATGTGTCTGGTAAAAGCGCTATCAAATGTGCGTTTTCGCTTTAATGAAAAACGTTTATCTATCTACATATATGTATGTATGAAAAACACTTCCAATATTTTACATTTGTACACTTACGCATTTAAAACATTATGGCGGGATTTCTTCTTTTTTTTTTTTTTAACAGCGTACATGTAGTAAAAACATTTCTTATTATATCACGTTTCAGAAGAATGACAACGTTCCACGTGGCTTGAGCCTCACGTCATACCGCTAGTTACACAAGAACACTAAGTCTTGACGACGTAGGAACCATCTACAGATATCATGACGTCTATACGATCCTTAAGCGACCCCTATTGGGAACTGGAGAAATATCTTGAACAGGCTCAGGTAAGCAGTAATTAATTTTGTTCGTTAAATATCACGGTACTAGAGAAATTTAAATAAATCATGAACAAAAGCTTTTCAATAGTTGTAATATAAAAATGTCATTGACCTTCTTAGCAGTGTAAAATACTGATATTATTGAAGGTTGCCCCATGTTAGTAGTGCATTTTCAACTTTACAAACTTTATAGTTGATTTCAATAATCTAACTTTAAATAACTAAATTGATAATTTTATATACGTGCGTGTGTGGATCAGTATTTTACTTTGTCTATCCATGCTACTACGCATATAAAGGGAAAGGTCCGAAATCATCTAATTTCTGATAACTGAATGAATTTGTTTCATTTCATATCTTCTGCATGAGTCAATCTAACTGCGGAAAACTGTTAAGTGTGATAGCCCATTGTGTAACTGTGCGCTAAATAACAACAATGCACTTTGCGCACCCGGGAATCAAGCTACAGAATTTAACATTGTCAGTCCGTAAACTTATTGCTGTCCCACCGGGCCAAACTGTTAACTAGTTATAGAGAGAAAGTATTTATTTCTGTTTCCTTCAGTACCAGTTTATTTAAAACTGAGCAAGTTTCAAAAGTATCGTCAATGATGTAGTCCTTAAGACAATCAAGATCCTGAACAAAACTTCAATCAAAGCAGTTCTCATTGTTGTCCTTGGAAATGCTTTACTTGTCAAGGTGAACAGTATTTGTGAAGTATTCAATATTAGACATTTTCACCGTACTTTGCAAAAATGTATTAAACTGATTAAAAAAGGCGAATATTAGTAAAACGGACCAAAGAGGGGAAATATTAATAAAATTGACCAAAAAAAAAATTTTAGTCCAGTTGACATTTTAAATAAACAACAACGGACATTAACCCTTACATTACCGACTTTGCTCACTGTTTTTGTTGCTTCATATTGAATAATTTTACGTTTTGCCTGTTATAAAACTCAACGTAAAGAACTGATAAAAAGAATTGGTGAAATCTCGTTTTCTGTGTAAAACACACAGAGAAACCCCGGCAGTAATCAGTGTTAATAATTGCAGTATTGACAATGTTGTGTGTGGCTCATTGTTATTGAGGGATCCTAAAACCAACAAAGACCTTGACCCACAAACAATGTGTAAGGTTCGAGTGCGTATATCATGGGTCTGCCGACAACTGTTTCAGTAAAAAAAAAGATCCGTAAGAGCGACATGCACGTGAACACGAGGAATTGGTCCTTTGTGGGAGTTAGTCCACTTTGACAGTTGGATCCGGATATGATAAAATACATACAAAACCAAACAGTTTTTTCTAGAATCTCTGTATCAGCAATAAGTTTAATACAGAGATTCTAGACGAAAAATAAATTATTACTATTGATAAACATTTATGCTTCAAAAACAAACAAACAACAACATACAAACGGAAAACATTAATATGGAGAAACAAAAGAACAATACAGCAGAATTCGTTCGACTTCATTTCTGTCTTAACAGAATGCTTACCTTGTCTTTATGTTTATATTGATTCGTAAGCTACCTTGTTGCGCTACCATTTCAACGCGTTCCATGAAATTGATTTTTACGAAACAACAAAATCCAGTTTATCGTTTTTATAGTGAACCCTATTTTTGAAAGTTGCAACAGTAACGAATGTGAAGACGATCAAGAAATACAAACGTTCTTGCATTGAAAAACGTTAGAGTTAGACCATTAAACGTTTCTGGTAAATTATGACGTTGATATATCTAATTTTTAATATTTTTTTAACAACTAAAATTTTCAATGAGAGAACCAATTAAGGTCTCCGAAATAGCTACTTAATATCATATCTGTATGCCTGCCTAATTTAAACTAATGATTGATTTATAAGTATTGGTAAAAAATGTTTTGTTGTGATTCGATCCGTTAAGGGAAACAGCTTCTACTTTAAAAAACAAAGCTGCTTGTTGTAAATTGAAATTGCAAGTATGAAACTTCAACGTATTTAGTACGTTCGAAAATATAACTTTTAGTGATCTTAGGCGTTGATCAGACATAAGGTTAACTTTATGTGCTGTAGATTAAAGTTTTTAATGTTTCTCTTACATCAGAATCCGTTCTTGTTTTCAAAACCTAATTCGTTTATTTTTTCTTTCGCACCAGCATGAGGTCTCGTGATTTTTGAACTACATCAGTCGGAATTCAAACCAACTACAAACTCTGGTTACTAAAAGTTTATTGACCGTCTGGTTCAGTGATTCTAGAAAGAAAATCAACGGCCTAAATACACGTGTAAACGATGTCTGATACCTCATTGACTTCAAGCCTATCTTGATTAAATTGAATCTAATCTCAATAAGGCCTTTCTAACATCTATAAAACAGTAGATCATTTCTGATGTTACTTAGGCTAAATAATGCATGGATTAAATTCTTTGTTTGCCAAGTGTAAAACTCCATATATGACACAACGCCATTAACGACCTAGATGCGAACTCACGTGGACAATTGTATTTACGTGAATTTTCCTCCTTTAAAGGAAGAAATAAACGTTTAATTTTTTTATATAAAATGTAAAACTTTCATGATAGTAAGTCTTTAGCTAAAAACTATCTTGTTATAACAAATATTCAATCTTGTTTTGTACTTTGAAGGCCAAAATGTATGACAACTGTAACTGTCTTGTCCAAGGTAAAAGACACAAAGCACCCTTTTATCATGCTAAATTTATCAAAATAGTAAGCTTTCAGTCTTCAGCTGATTGAACCACGTTTTAAAGAAACAATCAATGATTAAGTCTTGTTAATTTTTGCCGTTTCAATTTATGTATATTTATCAAACTTTAACATTTTTATTTAATTCAGAAATTTAACTTACAGGATAGTTCTCAGGTACGATGCATTTATTTCGGGGCATTTCTTTTGGTGAACGTTTTTATAACTATTTAAAGGTACGATTTTGCTTCACAAAACAGCAAATTAACCACGTCCTGATCAAATTTCACATTTATTTCGTTCATCTCCACGGTAGCTAAGCGGTAAATTTGAGAACTTATAACGCTATAATTCGGGGTTCGATCCCTGCGGAGGACACGACACAGAAAGTCCATTGTGCAACGTTTAAACGGCAAAATAAACAGAAGTTTAATTAAAAATTTGTGGAAAACTAGATCACACATTATTCACGTTCTTTGCGTTTACCGTTTCTTACGTCACACAGCAACTGTGCAGCATCTCAGTTGCATAGATTATAAAGTCCCCTATCCCTGCCTTTGAAACAAGAATAAACGTTTTTGTTAACGTTGTTTCTGGACACCTTCATAGATCTGAAGGCCCCTCACTAGCTGCATTTTAAAGTTGTAAATTGTTTCTGTTTTTTAGTGAAAAATTGAAAGCTTTTTTTTAGCTTGTTCCAACACGAAAGCTAATTTTTAATGACACATTCTTTAGATTTTATACGTTAGTATTTTACATTGGTCACGTCAACTACAACAAATTACTGATTGACAGGTAATGTTCGCTGAACTACGCATGTAATGTTTCACATTATTTATATGCGTCTTTCAGAATTTACGTAATATTGTAAAACACGGTAATTTGTATAGAAATAATATTCTACCAGATTTCTGTGGCTTGGATTTTAGCTGGAGCTTCGCACAATGTTGTCTTTTATATAAGTATTTTTTCAAACAGGGTATTTTATCTATAACCTTTCAACAAATTGTTATTTCTGGTCAGTTTCTCTAGTAAATATGTTGATAAGACCCTAGGAAGGGAGGGGGAGGGATAGTGTACTACTGTTTACGTGTTGTGGTGAAGGCTGTTTACAAGTAACTGTCCTTGACTCATTTTTGTTTTAGTAGGTAAGTTCCCCTTATACCTATAATTGGTCTTTGTAATCACTTAATTGCTGTCCAGTTTCTGCTGACGATAACATTACTACTTTTCTTTTTTATTGCCCTACTTTAGCAGTAAAAATTTAAAGTATTTAAAGTAATTCTAGGACTATTATATCCATGCCACCTTTATTATCACTGTGCTTTATTAACCACAATGTGTGTGTGTGTGTGTATATTCCTCTAAGCTGCTCAGTAGTTAGTCTGTACGTTATGGCTGTAAAATGGGCCTAGCATAGATAGCCAACGAACCAACTGTGTTTATGGATATGTGTGTGTTTGTATTATGATATAATCTAGGTGTTGATTTTTAAATGCAATTTTACTTTACGAATATGATATTTTACAAAGGTGGTTAGGTGAAAATGTTGTACTGCGCAATGCAACTGCTTGTAGTTAATGTATTAACTGCTAGGACCAATGCTATTTCGAAACATTCAGGATCAGATCTATGTAAAAATGTACAAATATGAACGCAAAAGCTTTTTTATGAAATGTGGTTACCATAGTGATTAAAATATCTTGTTGTCTCCCTTCTTTATTCCATTTAAATCTGTATTTAATATAATAGTCTCGTCTATAATGATTGTAATGAAAAAAAAGTGTTCACAAATTGGTAACACACACGCCTGTAACAAAATCTTTATTATTATTTGCAACGTTTCGGGCAGAAGCCCTTCGTCAGGCAGTTTAAACCGTGTTACATAGGAAAAAGGCCTCCCCTTTAGTCTTTCACTGTTTGTTAAATTATGGACGGCTAGCGTAAATAGCCTCATGTAGCTTTGCGCGAAATTCAAACTCAAACACTTTATGCAACTTAAACATTTATTATATGGATATACACACACCTAGCGAGTAAACTAGCTCTTCCTACTATATCATTGCGCCATCTAATGGATATTATGTATAATTGATTATTGTTGCAATACCGTTTTGTTACTTTAGTTTAATCTTGGCATTACGTATTACATAAATCCATGCTTATTCAAATATTTTATCTGCTTATACTGCTTATCCAAACTGGCTGACTTTAATCACCGATAGCATTATGATGGAAAATATAACACACAAATTATTTTAAGGTTTTTCTTTTTAATATGCAAAAAACGCACTGCTAATTAAACTAATAAAAGTAAATAAATAAGGAAACAATTAGCATAAAATCAATTGGGTGAATTCAACATTAATTTGAAGGCGTGATTATCATCAGAAAGTAAAATAAAGTGACTTTAATCCTCTGAACTCTTTACACGTGGTATATACCTTTACATAATGACAAGTTATGAAATTATATTGTGAATTTAGTTGTATCTTGAGCCTTCGTCGATGGACTCAAACATGACGTGAATGATAAAGTAAGAACTCCGTTTCTTTTTTCTTTGTGTACTTCAGAAAAGATAAATTTCTGGCATTTTATACATGTGTGGAGAAGAAAACTGGACGTTATAAAGAATGTTAAAAGCAAAAGACACTGTTTGTTTAAAGTTAAGCACAAATCTACACAATGGGCTATTATACTGCCCTCACCACAGATATCAAAACTCGGTTTTTAGCGTTATAATTCTGCATATTTACTGCTGTACCACTGGGGGACCAAAGCAAAGGACACAAGCATTGAACTCTAGGCAGAATGCCGAAAAAATATATACATTTCTAAAAGCTATAAAAGGTGCATATAGTATTATTATCGATTGGCCATTATAAACACATCTCAATATAAAAACTAAGGGAATAAATCGACACTTTATGTGATTTCCAAACATTATCATATTTAGTGCATTTATTCGTCCCAAGTTATTAGCATCAAACATATCGTTGTGTGTTGTCAGTTCGAGAAAACAAATGAATGGGGAGGAAAGCCATTTCAGTTTCCTTATATGTAAGTTTACACTAACTACAAATAATTAATTAGCAAATGACATATTAATTACACTTTTCCATATTTTACCGTATATACGGAGCAACGACGGGTTGGATATCTTGGACTTTGTAATATCATAACAAATGAAAGTAGGGTTATTATAAAAAGAAAAACTGTAGTAGTTTCAAATTGAGTTGATTTAGTTGCGCGTGTTGCTGCAATGTAAAGTACGTAAGTCACACGAAATAGATTGTAATTGTAAAAGTATAGGATAATTTTAAAACTGGCGGGATATAATTGGGGAAAAATAGCTGTTATCAATGGAGCCACCCGGTGGTTCAGCGGTAAATTCGAGGGCATATAACGCTAAAATTCGAGGTTCGATTCTTATGGTGGACCCAAGCGCAGAAATCTAACTGTATAGCTTTGCGTTAAATCCAACACCAACAAAATTTAATCATGGAATATTATTTATTCCCTCACATATATATATTGAAATATTATCCCCTCCCCATTTGATAATGGGTAAACTATAATCCAATGCTTATTTAATGGAATATTACAATGTATATTTAGACACACAAGGTAATATTGTAATGTGCGATATGAAATTCGTGTTCACTTAAATTTAAAAGATTTCCTGCCTTTTATGTAGTAAAGTTATATAGTGACTTTCTGAATATGTCGTGTAATTCTTCTACCTTCTGGTTGCATAATCAAGTTCCCGGATTTTCTCTCTGTGTAATGAAGTTCTGATGTCCTGTCTGTAAGGCATTTCGAGGAGTGCGGTTCAGTTAAAATTAGAACATATTGCCGCAACTAGAAGTTTAAAACTTAATAAGAGGAAGAAACATTCTTGAAAATTATCCGAACAGGAGAATAGTGTCGTCCAAAAAAAACCACCAGAAATAAATACATAATATAGAAATGCACAAAGCTAGAATCGGTAATACAACTCTTCGATGGTGGTTAACAAGAACATTGTATACTTGAAAAAATTCAGACATGGAAAAGCATTTAAATTTTGCATAGGATCACAAACAATTGGAATAACGAATGGAAATGTGTGTATGGGCTGACGAAAGACGATTAAGCTTTTTCAAAACCACGAAAGTTTTGTTGTGTAAATCATGATAATTTTAAACAGTCATATGTGAGAAAATCAGTGGAGCATTGTAGAAATCTATAATGACACCAGTGAAACTTTATCGTGAGTCTACAACGACACCTTAAAAACACTGTGCGGAGTTTATAAAGACATGAATTGTTTCTGTGTTTCATGAATGGAAGATAATGTCAAAATATATGGTATTATGAAGAAGGAGCAGTGTCATAACATAATGGCTCGTCACACAGTACCCATTGAATGAGGTTGGCTTTAGATGCAAGTTAGATCTTGATCCAAAACATACCGAAGAAAAAGTATTTAAAAAGGAGATATAAAGGTAATGAAGTGACTAGTCTATAATATTTTTGCAAATCCAGATGAAATTTGTGGCTCTAGTTGTAAATAATACTTGAAAAATAGAAGTAAATTAAGCTACGGCATCTTTGGGACATTGAACAACAAATATGGAAAGACATTCTGGTTTATATTTTCAAAAATATAAGGCATTGATGCCTGATCGATGACCTCGTATACTTAAGTCTAGGGATGGGCCTATTAAGCATTCATTTTAATAATGTATAAAATGAATTCTCTATGGATAATATTGTAATAGTATACTGATTATAAATAAAACATATACAGGGATCCCTCGATTAATGCGCATTCGATTAATGCGTTTTCGTTTAGTGCGCTTAATTTTTTTTATAACCAATATTCGATTAGTGCGGTAACACACATTTGATTTTAACTATAGTAATTGAAAAGTAAGGTTTAGGCACCGAAATTAAATTAAAAAAAAATTAAAAATAGAAAATGGGTAACTATTTTACTTGTCAAGTTATTACTAGTGTGTCCACCCCGGGGTATTTTAGCGATTTTTTTCACCCCTTGCCCCGGGGTAACATACTTGAAATACCCCGGGACAAATCTTTACTATTTTACT
>NW_013673238.1:0-20491 GCF_000517525.1 Limulus polyphemus
ATTAGGAAATAAATATAAATTATGCCTCTTTCATTTTAGAATGAACACAAAATATAACATGAAAACATAAATGTTTAGACTAAACAACTTAAATCTCATAACATTATACATGTTATATATTTATTATTTTTATTTTATTGACCTTTCAGCCATGTTTGGCTAACAGTACAGAAGCTACAATGATGTGCTGTATGTGCACTCATGTTACTGTATCCAATAATATAAAACTGACCTTTAGTCTTTACAAAGTGACCTGTCTTGGCTGTATTTTAGTGGACTAGTATTTTGTAAAATACAGCCACATTTCAATTATTATACATTATATATGTATATAGATTGTTGCTATTTTGAAATAAGTTCTTAAACTCATTTTTCTTAAAACATGGAACAGTAAGTAAAGAAGTAAAGCAAACAATTATCTGTTCTAGTTATGACCTTTGTACTCAGTTGCTGCAGGTTGCTAAGCCTTTAAAAATTTTGCACTTGGAGGATATGAAATAAAATATTTTTTTAGGTTCTATATATACAGTTGAATAACCAAAAAATCATAAATTAGTACCATAGAATTCCACTATAATTTATCAAGCTTAGTAACTAAGCTGTATCTTAGTCTTAAAAAATATGAAATTTTGAGCAGACTAAAGACATACCGTACCTCGTTGAAATATTGGTTCAAAAGAAAGAAATGTTGCCCAGCCTTTTAAAATGGCTGAGAAAGCCTTTAGGGAACATTCTGAGTTTCCGATTGGTTATTCATGTCATATATAGAAGTAAGTGTATATAAGGGAGAGTTTCCACAAATGGAAAGAAGTGGATGGGGTACCATTGTGTTTGATTTATTATGTTTTATTACATGAGCAATATCTTAGCAAATTAAAAACATAAGTGTCTCTTATTTTATATTTTAGCTGGTCAATATTGGTAATTTGAATTTCTATAGACTTAGTATTTTGACATCAGAAACATTTAATTTGGACCTGTGCTGCATGTGTTCTTTAATATTTGCTTTTAAATTAAGAAATTGAGTAATATATATAGTACTACAGTTTGCATTATAATTTACAGTTTGATGCCAAAGTTATTGTCATAAATTCATGAAACAGTTGTTCAATACAATTTTGAATGCAAGTCAACAAATAAGATGACATGGCCTTTCACCTGTGACCCGTCTCAAAAGGGTTAAATACATGCATTATCATTTTTCTCATTCCTGATGCATAGGAGTGGAATATAGAGGAGCTCATAGCTTGGATAACTTCTGTAAATCTCACTCTCACATTGGGGGGAGATTATTAATTCATTGGGAATCCAAGTTTGAAAAGGAAATAAAGAAGAAACAGGATATGAAGTAGGGAAGATAATCATCAGTTGAACTGATATAAAGTTAACAAATCCACAAGTAAGTGGATCTGAACAAAGGATTAATATTTGTTATAATGCCAAAAGGAATTGTTTGTTCAAAGAGTAAAAAGTGATTTCAAAGAACTAAATAGAAATTCAGTCATCATAAATAACCAAGCAACAGCAAGTAATAAAAAAAATTCTCTCGAAAATGTTTATACAAATCTTGGTGAGCTTCTTCCAATCAGCTGTTTACGCTTCTCGTCTGGCCCACTATAATAAGCGATCAACTATCACGAGCAGGGAGATCCAGACTATAATAAGCATTAGCACATCCTTTCCTACCATATTTCGGATGTCAGGTTCCCCGGATGACTGATGTTGGTTGTGGATTTGTACACGTGCCCTGTTTAGCTGACCAGTATGGAATTTTTCCCCTTTCGTTCAACTCAACTCGAGGTGAAGATGGTGTGGATTCATGGGTTGGATTATGTATTATGCCTGATGCTGTATGGTTTTGGACTGAAGTTGACTTGCTGAGTACAGTCTGATTCACTCTAGCCACTCTGCACCAAGGAACACATCCATTTTAGCTTTTCCCACCATCTGATCCGTAGCTGAGGATCCCACATTCATTCTTATCTTTGACCACTATTTCGATGACTCCAATGGGATGTGGGGTTGGAACCACTCAAATTTTTTCTCTCATTGATTGGATGTGCTCTTTCCAATTTCTGCCAGTTTATGCAACATCTAATACCACACTAGATGAAAAGTATACCTGGTACAGAAGTGGTGCAGTCTCCGAATGATGGTTCACACTCTAGGGTATTCTTTGGATGCTTATCTATATTCCTTGTACCAGTCCCTCCACCTTTTAAAGGTGGGATTCTAGCTATCATATGAATGGAAATAAGGTACTGTATTGGAAGTTATTATTTTCCTACACTGAAAATATATTTCCAATAGTTACTTACCTCGTCTCACACTTCCCACCTTTTCTTGCCACTTATTACCAGTTGTTACTTTCTGCCTAGTCTCTAAGTGATGGTTAAGTAGAGGGATTCATGTGCATCAGGAGGGTATGTTGCACTGCTGTTGGTGGAGGGTTGTAGCATGTAAGTCAGTGAAACATTTTGTAGGTGGGAGTTTCAAGGCTTATGGCATGAGAAAAGATTTTGCATATAGAGGTCAGCACGGAACAAGAATAGCTATTATATTAGAAGAGATAAGTACCTATCAGAAATATATTTTCAGTGTAGGAAAATATTTTTTTATTATGTGTGTATCTGTAACAACTTTTGTTTTTAATTGAAAGTGTTGTATATGTTGCCTAGTTTGTATAATTCTCCAGGTGTCTATAGTGCCTTTTTGTGTTGTTGTTTCAAAGACTTGACTAGCTAAAGAATTGTCTGCCATGCTAGGATACCTTGGAATATATTTGACAATAAAATACTAATGTTGTGTTTACAGAGAATTTGTTTTTTCACTTCTATAATTGTAGTTTAAGTTTTCTTTCCATTTTGTATCTCTTATATGATCCTTTACTATCTGTTTTGTTTTATTTTAGAATACCGTTATTAGGATAAAGAATGAGCAGACAAATCAGTTGTCAAGACCTGAAACTCTTTCCAATCTCAGTGAGAGTGATGATGATGATATTCCAAGAGTTACAAAGAAAGAAGTGGAATGTACAGGACAGTCTCAATATGTTGATGAGTCAGATGCTACATCTTGTGAGTTCATATATCTTCTTGGAAAACAATGTAAATTAGTAGAAAAGCTTAGCAAAACCTTTGGTCAAACTTCTTTGGGTTTTATCAGCAATATTATAGAATTCATAGGACACAAACTGTTTAAAGAAATACTGTGATAAAAGCTCATAGAAGATGTTCTAGTAACACAGAATGCAATTGGATAATGACAAAAGTAAAGAAATAGAGACAAAAGCCACTAAGAAGCTGAAGCATTGATTCTGTAACCCATTCACAACAGGCATTCTTTACTGCACATGAAACGAGGATTTAGTTACATTAAAAATTAATTAAGCTATTTTTTGTGTGTGTTATACCAATTAGTATAGCATAAAATCATAGCTAATAATCCACATTTTAATAGTATATAAGTTTGAAGTTCTTCACTTTATAAGGCATTATTTAAAAAAATTCTGAATTTCCCTTAGTGTGAGAAATGTGACATTTTTTCTCTGGGCATCTCCTCTTCTCTAATTTATTCATCACCCTTCCAATAAGTATGCAGTTACTCACTATAAAATCTTCATTGCTCAGACAAACCATAATTTTAATAGCCTTCAATCTTGTTATAGATCCATCAAATAGAAAATCAGACCCCTCTTGCCACACCCACCAGTCAAATCCTCTCTTTTTAATTTTTTTCTCTTAAGTTTAATATTATATTATTTATAAGCAATAGAAAGCCAAGGTTTTCATCTATCAAATGCCATATTATAGTATATTGTTTTCTGAACATTGAATTGTCAATTTCTCTATTAGTACAAGCTTCGTTCCCACAGGAAAGATATCAACTAGCGTGGATGAATTTGTAACAGCTCTTGTCACATAGTTAGAATGACAAAAAAATTGTAATTATTATGGGACATTGTCTACTTTTTCATGTTGTTATTCTATGTTTTTTGGTGCATTATTTAGTCAAATAAAAATTATTTAGTGGATTACTACCATTATTATGAAAAAGTAGGATTATGTGTCATCGACAGTTGGCACCAAACAAAGAAGTAAGTTCTTTATTTCTTGTTTTTCATGTTTATTATTATTATGAAAGAAGCTAAAATGTAAAAATAAGTGCAAATGTGTGTATGGACTCGGTATTTTATACCTAGCTCGTTGTGAAAAGGTTCATACTTGTAAAAGATGTGTTCAGAGGAAAATGAAGTTTCACAATAAAAAAGATAATGATTCTTAAAACAAACAACATTTTTTATTTATAACAGAATGGACAGAGGTAACTCTTTCAGAATTCTACAGATTCCATCTTCAGTATCTAAAGCAAAATAAAATAATTACATCATTCCTAAATAAATAACTAAAATACATTACTGCAATAATGATAATTTAATCAAAACTAAAACACAGAAAGTGAAGGAGTAATGAACGAAATACTGTACGTATTAAAAAATGTGCAATTTAAAAGAAGACTGCATGTTATTCAATGTTGGTGAAAGTTATTTGATGTGGAGAATTTCTTTAATCAGTAATTTCAGGTCAGTGTTAGCCTTGCAAAAGATATTGGATTTGATAAGTTTGTGTTCTGTTTCTTCACTATGTTGGCATATAGAGAAAGCACAGGGGTAGCTCAACCTTCTTGTGGAAGTTCCCTTGGCTCTAAGTAGTAGGTGGCATTTGGTAAACAAAGCTTAACTTTAAAAAGTCAAATTGAATTCATAATTCATCATTACTATCTCCAAGCGATTTCAGTTTTTAAACCCACATCACGGATACAGGATTTTTTCCGTAATAAAGACCTTCCTTCAACTTCTCTTCAGATTAGTTTTTAAACCCACATCACGGATACAGGATTTTTTCCGTAATAAAGACCTTCCTTCAACTTCTCTTCAGATTAGTTTTTAAACCCACATCACGGATACAGGATTTTTTCCGTAATAAAGACCTTCCTTCAACTTCTCTTTGTTCATGACTTGTATATTTTACACATGTGGATACTGTAAGGCCTTCTATAAATATCATCTACTAGTTAGAGCCAATTAATATATGGGGATTTCCATGATAATGCAGAAAAAGTTGAGTAATCCCTGTGCTTCCTCTATATGCCAACATAGTGAAGAAACAGGACACAAACTTATCAAATTTCCCAGGCTAACACTGATCTGAAATTACTAATCAAATAAACTCCCCACATCAAACAACTTTCACCAACACTGAATAATTTGCAGTCTTTTTTTAAATTGCACATTTGTAGTCACAACATAGTGGCTCATAGAATGGCTTAGTTTGTGTTTTGTTTTTTCAAGTACAAACTTTTAGCTCATTGCTCCATCATCTTTTGACCAATTTGAGATCTAATTACAATTTTGGACTCAGGAGGTCAAACCCTTTCGATTGATATATTTGACTCTGCCAAAGGTCTCATTGATTAGTTTACTCTAATCCTGCTTAAAAGAATTTCAATTTGAGGGTAGGCAGGTAGAGATCAGATCCTGAGAAGTAATAACATCGAATCTGGTATATGTGTGCCTCATGCTTGGTATTGTTGGTGCAGAAAACATAGCTAATAAAAACGGGAAAAAAGGTCTCAGATTAGTTTATTCTAATCATGCCTAAAAGAATTAAGTGCAACGGTTATTGAGGATTCCCTCTTGTTTATTATTTACAGTATTTTGTTTGTTACTCCTGCACATTCTATATGTTTTAATTTTGATTAAATTATTGTTATTGCAGCAATGTTTTAGTTATTTACTTGGGAATGATGTAATTTGTTTATTTTGCTTTAGACACTGAAGATGGAATCTGTAGTATTTTGAAATGTTTATCTGTGGACTTCTGATGTATATAAACAGTGTTATCTTAAGTATCATTACCCTTTGTACTTGTAAAAGGTTTCTCCAATTAGTTGACTTCCTTCTAAATGGAATGTAAATAGTCATGAACTTGCATTCATACTAATCTGGGCTTTGGTCACCTACCAAAGTAGCCATCACATTGCTCTTTTACACAACTTCTCTGTATTGTAGATTGTGCCCAAGAAGAAGGGTGATATAGGGATGTGTACAAGTTAGTATGAGGTGGAAGTTAAATCTTCCCTTGAATATGTACAATAAGAATGATCATTACTTAGGTAAACTAGGATCATGGGATACCAAACTAGGACTTTGGTATGACTTAACACTGTAATATAGACACAATCCTGCAGTCTCTTCCGTAGTAAAGATATGTTATGCCATCACTCCAATGGTCAGGTTGTTTCTTTCAAATACTTGCACAAAACAAGAGAAATTTTAATACATGCTGACAAAATTTGCTGGCTCTAATGAAACAAACATGGACAGCAAAGGAAAATTTTATTCATTTGCAAATAAGCTTATTTTTTTAGTCCTTCCATTATTGCAATACTTACCTGTTAGTCCTTGTTTACCTACAAATACCACAACCGTCCATTATATCTTTTAAAACCATTTACTTAACCTAGAAAATCTCCGCTAGATGCACTTGTATTCTAATCTTTTTTATTGTCCTCTTAAAACTCTTCTTGATGTTTTGCGATGTCATCCAATTGAGCCTATATCTACTATATCCGGCAAACCCCTTCCAGAATATATTTTAACATTTATCACTACTAACAGCATTCTTTAAATTCTGAAAATCTCTCTCCTCTATATTTTCTAACACCATCATGCATACTTTGAAATTGAAAACTCCAATATTAATTTGTTCTAATAACCTTTACTTTACGTCATAAACCTTTCTTATAGGTGTGGTAGAGCAACATTCACTGAATTATGCACACTCCTTTTCTGATTCTGTCTTTTGTAGTCTACAGATTGGTTGTTGGAGGTTTGTTCAAATCATGGACTTTACATTGTATACTGCTTTCCTGTTGTTACATCTGTATAAGCCTACTGCCTTGCTGTGTTCTGTCACTCAACTAGAAACTCATTTGGATATAACTTTACTATCCAGTTTACCTAGAGGCTTTCCATTAGAGCGTACGTTGAGTCTTTACAAAGTTTCCTTCTTGGATGTTTTATAACATTAACAACTTTACCATATAAATCCCTCTAGAAATTCTTCGTGTGTTCTAAGACCAAGTTCTTTAATCTAGATACACTGTTATACATGTTGTCTTCCTTCATCCATTCATATAGTCAAACTTACTGGGTCTGTATTGAAATCATCAAGTTTTTAGTCTGCAAACTGTGTACTGAATGTATTTTAACAGCAGTCATATTACACTGCAACTCTTAACCCTAGAACTTTCTTTTTCAGGTCCACCTTTAGAGAGTGCTCGGGTTATAGAGGATCATATTTTTGTGTTAAATTGATTTCTTGAACTTGTGTGTTTTCCTAATATGAACTCTGCAAACTCTACTTTGTATTTATTTTATCCAGAAAACACTCACTAACTGTTATTGTAAGCTTTAAAACTACTACAGATACATCCCAATATGCATCCAGACTTATTTTATGACAGTCCTTTATAGAATTTATTACAGTAGCTTATTACTGTGTGTGTATTATTTATAGCAGTAATTCTGTTTTTTGGCTGTAGATGTAAAGATTCCCATGAACTTGCAGGAAACTTCCCATGACGGAGGAGCTCAGCCTGGTCCTGTAGGTGATATATCTAGTGGTTGTAATGTCTGTGAAGAGAACCTTATTCGGGAGGAACATTTGACGAACAAACAGAGGATTTTCAGTGGATACAATATGGGATATGAGGGTAACTGTGTAGAAAATTCACTGTATGAGACATTTAATACCTGTCAGAAAATATCGTACAATTGTGGTGTCTATGGGAAAAAACTTAAACAAAGTTTGTCTCGAAAGGTGCATCAGACTAATCGCTTTCGGAAAAAAGTGCACAGGTGTGGGGAGTGTGGAAAGGAATTTACTCACATTTCATTTCTGAGAATGCATCAGACTGTCCACAGGAGAAACAAAGAACACAGATGTGATGTATGTGGTAAATTATTTGCGTGTAAAACGTACATTAAACTACATCAAAGGACTCACACTGGGGAGAAACCTTTCAGTTGCGGTGGTTGTGACAAGAAATTTACACACAGCTCATCTCTAAAAATGCATCAGACTGTTCACAGTGTTGACAAACCATATATTTGTCTAATGTGTGGGAAATTATTTGCAAGACAAAACTACTTATTACAACATAAGAAAATACACTCTGTAGAAAAACCATACACTTGTAGTTTGTGTGGTAAAGAGTTTGCTAGAAAAAACTACCTAGTGCATCATGAAATGATCCACACTGGAGAAAAGCCGTATAATTGTAGCGTCTGCGGCAAAACATTTAGAAGAGAACATCACTTAAAACGACATCGAGAGATCCATAATGGAGAGAAAGCATACAGTTGTAGTGTTTGTGACAAAAGTTTTACTTGTACTTCATCTCTTAAAAAACATAAAATTATTCACAACAGAGAAACATTATGCAAATCTGAAGTCTGTGATGGACCATTTACACTGGAAGATAAGTTAACTCAACATCAAATGATTCACAATGAAGAGAGGTCTCATAGTTGTAATATTTGTGGTGAAATATTTACCCTAGAACAACTCTTAAAACAGCATCAGGTAATCCATTTTGGGCTGATACCAGAAAATTGTGAATTGTCTGCTAATCTTCAACACAGTTCATCTCAAATTACTAGTGATGGAGATACATCATGCAGTTTTATATTGTGTGACAAAGAAAATGTTAGACAAAATCATTGGAAAGACAAGATGGAAAATTTATACAATTGTGATGTGTGTGGTAAAGCATATGCAAGTAAAAGTAACTTAAAACGACATCAGACAATCCATACTGTGAGGAAACTGCATACTTGTATAGTGTGTGGCAAAGAATTTACAAGAAATGTTACCTTAAAGAGACATCAGATTATACATACCGGGAAGAAACCATACAGTTGTGGTGTCTGTGGCAAAAACTTTACACAAAATTCTTCTGTAAAAAAACATCAATTAACTCACAGTGGAGAAAAACCGTATAATTGTGTGGTGTGCGGAAAAGTATTTGGAACAAAATGCAACTTACAGAGTCATCACCGAATACACACTGGGGAGAAACCTTATAGTTGTGATGTTTGTGGAAAGGAATTTACACAAAGTTCATCTCTAAAAAAGCATCGGATTTCCCACAGTGGAGATAAACCGTATAATTGTGTGGTGTGTGGTAAACTGTTTGGAACAAAATGTAACCTAAAAAAACATCTCAGAATACACACTGGGGAGAAACCGTACAGTTGTGATGTCTGTGGTAAGGAATTCACGCAGAGTTCATCGTTAAAAAAACATCAAAGGTGTCACAGTGGATGTAAACCATATAATTGTGTGGTGTGTGGCAAACTATTTGGAACAAAATGGAACTTACAAAAACATCACAGAATACACAGTGGAGAGAAACCATATAGTTGTAGTGTTTGTGGCAAGAAATTTTCTCAGAGTTCATCGCAAAAAAAACATCAACTTTCCCACAGTGGAGAAAAACCATACAGTTGTGTGGTGTGTGGCAAAATATTTGGAACAAAGTGGAACCTAAAAAAACATCACAGAATACACAGTGGAGAGAAACCATACATTTGTGATGTTTGTGGCAAGGAATTTACACAAAGTTCATCCTTGAAAATGCATCAAATTTCCCACAGTGGAGATAAACCATACAGGTGTATGGTGTGTGGTAAACTGTTTGGAACAAAATGTGATCTGAAAAAACATAACAGAATACACACTGGGGAAAAACCTTATAGTTGTGATGTTTGTGGTAAGGAATTTACACAAAGTTCATCGTTGAAAAAGCATCACATTTCTCACACTGGGGAGAAACCATATAATTGTGTTGTGTGTGGTAAACTGTTTGGGACAAAATGTAATCTAAAGAATCATCACCGGATACACACTGGGGAGAAACCTTATAATTGTGATGTCTGTGGCAAAGAATTTACTTACAATTCATCTCTAAAAATTCACCAAATTATCCACAGTAGAAAAAAGAAAAATATTTTTCTAGATGTAAATAAAAATATTAATCTTTTAGATACTTAAAAAACAACAACTATAATGTTGTATTTGGTATTTTTCAATGCTTTAATAACTATAATACTCCATGTAGCAACATGAGAAGACTATAGTAACAGTACATATGTTACCTGAATTTGCATCATACTATACATAATAATGTGTAATGTATCACCGGTAACTTACTAAACAAAAGTACAGTGTTCAATGTCAGTATTTATTAATGAAAATATCACTTTAATATAGCATCTTAACTACGAAATTGTTTTTAAAAAAAGCATTTCTGGAAATCAACTTTTATTGTTTATAATTTGCACCTGGCATAAGAAGTAACATTATACAATAAGTGCACCTAAATCAGTAAATTAAATAAAACATATTACACATGAATGTCAAGTTTATCAGAAACAAACAGTATCCTAAAGGTGCATTTATTGTATAATGTTACAAATCAATAAATTAAATAAAACATACTACATTAGGATACTGTTTGTTTCTGATAAACTTGATATTCATGTAACATTATAATGGAGTAGCACTAAGGTGAATAATGTTAATGAGTTGTGAAATTATCTCTATATTCTTAAGTTGTGCATTACTTTTAGATTACAATTACTAAAACTTCAACTACATGTTATTAAACACTCCAGTTATTTTTGTGAAGGAGGGGAATGTGTTGTAATCCTTTTATAGTTGTTCTTTAGCTTCAAGTAATCTTGTATTTCTCTTTGATAATTGAATCATAGATAGATACTCACAATGTGTTAGAATATACTAGCCAAGGTGCAAGTAAACTCCAGTTAACTAGTTAAGCATCAGGTTATTTAAACAGTAAGACATGTCAGGTAGTTTAAGTTTAGTAATAAAATGAAGTGGACTTGATGTCTTTGTGATTTCCCAAATTTAAAACACACTCCTCTAACTGATCACTTTGGAAAAGCAACAAGTTGAACATGTACAGAGTGTTTGGAAGAGTGTGTCTCATTTAGAACGGCTAAATATGGTAATCGGAAATTCTAAACAAGTTTTATGTAAAGAAAATGTCTGGTTATTAAATGTAAAAGTTATCATAACTATTAATTTTTATTTTGTTCTTGCCCCTCAGTTACATGGTTCTCCCATTTTGTTTACGGTTTGTAAGTGAATTTTCCCCAGTTTTTTTTTTTACAAATTTATGAAATGTAAGGTTTTATTATTTTTCAACAGAAAGTATAAATTGTGTTATGCATGCGTGTGTGTATATATATATAATTTACAATATATTTTTAGATTCTAATGATGACTTAAAAAAACCAAGGCTAACATTTAACCCACCAACAGTTCTTTAATTCTGTATTCTTGCATGAATTCTAGTTTTGTACTTTCCACAAGATTCACGACTTCTTCTATGCTCTGTATATGGGGTATGCTCAAATAAGCTTCTTCCAGTCAAAATGTCTTCGTTGTCAAAGGTCTCATCTATCGTTGTAACGTAGCCTCTTTCTCTTGTTTCAGGAATATATATATGCATTAAGAGTTACATTTCAGCTGCAAAGTAAACTTTACCACCTGATGTTATAGCGGTGAACACTTAGCAACTGTTGTATTTTTAATAATAGAACGGTTTCCTTTACTTTCTGAGCTAAACCCCAGGGTTTGATTCTCTGCTCTGGAAATTTTGTAGCTTTACTCTATAATAACACAACAACAACATTTAATTTCTGAGCATCCCAGCTCTCCAGCCCCAAGTCTCCACCACAGTGATGATGATGATGATGACGTGATATATATAGTTTTAATAAAATGTATTTGTATCCTATCCATAAATAAAAGAATATTATTGAAAAGTAACAGTTTGCTCATGAAAAAGAAAGGTCCACGTTTCAAAAGTGCTCGGGTTGTACAGTTTTTATTCATTTCTATCAAGATTTCTTGAACCTACGTGTTTTTCTATTATCGTGTTTGAAAAGTAGCATGTATTTTGAATTGTTTTTATTAAGTTTGTTATAGTCTGTCTTCTACTTTTGGTTATAATTATTCACACATACACGAGTATATACAACTGAAATTATAGTACTTTTCTAATATTTAGAAAGCATAAAAGAGTAAAATTAGTTAGAATTCAGAGCATAATAGCAATAGCTGATCATGCCAAAGAAGAAAATCATACAACAAAATGAGATAATACTAAAATAAAAGAAAAAATGAACCATACACGAGAAAAGGTCTTGTATAACCACCTAAACGATAACACTCTCAGTCAACCTAACATAGAAGTGAGCAAAACGTGGATATCTCTCTTGAAAACATCCGAATAGTTAGTTGATTTGGGTTCCTATTAGAAAAATCCCGGTCAAGTGGATAATACCCCAGGATCAAATTATGGCTATTATCAGCACAGAATCATCCCTTCTCAGGACTTTCCTGAATAGTTAGTTGATTTGGGTTCCTATTAGAAAAATCCCAGTCAAGTGGATAATACCCCAGGATCAAATTCTGGCTGTTATCAGCACAGAATCATCCCTTCTCAGGGCTTTCCTGAATAGTTAGTTGATTTGGGTTCCTATTAGAAAAATCCCAGTCAAGTGGATAATACCCCAGGATCAAAATCTGGCTGTTATCAGCACAGAATCATCCCTTTTCAGGACTTTCTTGAAGACTGAAATAGATTAGCAGCTGGAACTTAGAATAAGAAATCTAATTAATAATTAGTACCTAGTTATAGAATATATATAAATGTCCAAAGTAAATAATATATATATAATTAATAATTGAACTTAGTGGTTGTATAGGCTACTGGCTACAACAGTGATTGATATCTGTAGTTAAGATTAATAATTGTAAAGAGGATTACTTAATATTCTCAAGCTCTTTGCTGAAGGGAAAGCATTTCCTTTTTATCTTTTTAGTTTCATGTTTTCACATAGCTATTAAAAATTATGCACTGATAGACCAAACAAATACAGCTGCTAAACAACACCTAGCACTAAATCTTGTGCTATACTAGTCTGACTAAATAGTGGTACTTGATTACTTTTATATCACAAACATTTCCGCAAAAGATGGAACACATTTTTGTAGCAGTGGAACATGAACCCTTGGATTCACAGCGTGGTCATGTTGAGTACTAACCTCCACCTGGCTCTTGGATTCACAGCGTGGTCATGTTGAGTACTAACCTCCACCTGGCTCTTGGATTCACAGCGTGGTCATGTTGAGTACTAACCTCCACATGAACCCTTGGATTCACAGCATGGTCATGTTGAGTACTAACCTCCACATGGCTCTTGGATTCACAGCGTGGTCATGTTGAGTACTAACCTCCACATGGCTCTTGGATTCACAGCGTGGTCATGTTGAGTACTAACCTCCACATGGCTCTTGGATTCACAGCGTGGTCATGTTGAGTACTAACCTCCACATGGCTTTTTTTTTAGATTTCTTCTTGTTTGTGATTTAGTGTTTTATAGTTATTGCATATTTTAAAAATAAACCGTGTTATTCTACTGGCTTTTTTTTTTAAAAAAGTAGTTAGTCTCCTTTAATTTGTAGTTACCTCACAAATAAGGTTTTCGAATGTTTATTTCACAAAAAGAGGTTCCCAACAGAAAAAGTTTGAGAATTCCTGCAAAACATCTGCTAATAAACCATTGATATCTGATTTATTTTGCCCAGCTGCTTTTTAAAATTGTACAATTATTTGCCAGGTGATAATATTCCAGTCAATGTTAAAAAACAGTTCCTGTACCAAATAAACATACACGTTAGTTTTATAGCAATTTCAATGAGAAACGCAAGATTAACTAACAAGGTAAGAGTAAAATAGCTACACTTCGGTTGTAAAATCTTCTATATATATATATATACATGTATATATATATATGTGTGTGTGTGTGTGTGTAGTAAAGATAAAAGATTCTGACATTTGTTCATGATGTAACGTTTATGTTACTGATGTATTATATGATGATGTCATTATTAGTAGCTTCACTTCCAGAGTATGATATAAGTCTTTCCTTTTAATATATGCATGTCTATTGACCTGTGGTTATTTACAAATTAATCTTGAGTTTATATCTTTTAACTAAATATTTAATTTTATTTATTTTGCTCATTAAATGTCGTAATTATCTTAAATGTGTGTGATTTGGTTATCCTGGTTACTGGTTATTCTGAATTTTGTGTGATTCTTATCAGGGCATCATGTGTAGTCTAAGGAGATGAGTGATTAACAGAAATTGCAACGCTTTTAGTTGAACTTTTTTAATTTGGCCTTCTAGTGTTTAATCTTAAGGGCATTGATGTAAGGAACTGATAATTTCACCCTTCCATAACTAATAAAGAATATACCACAACTGCAAGTAGTTCTTTCATCATGTAGTATCCAAATTCAGGGATGTATGGAAAACACAAACCATAATATCTTGTAGTTGTAATAACACTACTAAAATTCTACCATGATTGGCATCAATATCAAACAGGAACAAAGTCTTTTTATGGATACAACAACACTGGAGCTTCAACTAAAGCATGCTTTAGGGACATAAATTATTATGTACATTCCTTGGTCCAACTAACTGTGTTTCAGCTTTAGTTGGAACAGATAACAGTGTAGTGAAGTTTGCCGTAAAATGACAGTAGTATGACACATAACCAAGGAAACTGCAAACTTCTCATTTGGTCGCAAGTTAAGGCCAACCTCACACCACTGTGATCTTTACTAGGTCAGTAGAAACACCATCTCTGCCCACAATATGATTAAGAAATTCTACCTACACATGCTTATAAGCGCATACTTCCCTGGTTTACCTTCATGCTGGTTTTTCTTATTTGCTGTAGTATGATGCTCAGGTTTTCAGCAGCAGTCTTGAATTTTTAACCAAACACCAAGACACTCAACACAGATCAGGCACATTTCCCATTATAGCTCCTTCAGAATAAGCTGCATTAGCCTCTTGAAAATGGTAGATGACCATCTTGAGTGCTTTCTTTATTCAAATTTGACTTGCAAGTGTCTGGATGGCAGATATAAAGTGTTGAACTATTGGACACCTTCCATTGGAGTAGAAACATCAGTTCAAGTTTCTGCATTCACCTGTTTAAAATTAGCACAAGATCTTGGTGGACCATCCTTCCTGATAAACACTATTGAACATAACCATGGAGTCTGAGAAGGTTTCATGATTGTAGTAGTTAGGGCTCCACTCTAGTATCTGAAGGATGTCGCTAGGCGATATGGTGCCATTAAAGACGATGATATCATAGTTCCACAAATTGTCACAAGAAGGCGCATTGCCACGATGACATAGTTCAACTAAATGTCACCAGATGGCGCACTGCTAGGCGGCCATGGCGTCATAGTTCTACAAAGTCGGACCAACATAACATGTCTCAACATTACTATAATTAATACAGTTGGTATAAAACACTAAATCATTAGTTAATTAATTTTTCTAATCACTAAATTATTAATCACATTTCTTGACCATTGAACTGTTTTCAGCACAGGCTCGATAGCTGGGACCGACCTGATAACTATTTTGTGCTTCTTATAGTTTCATGCTATAACTTTTAAATTAGTAAGTGTATGTTCACGAAATTCGGCAGATTAAAAATAAACATTACAAGAGTTTCATATACAAAATATCAGATATTATTAAGTTTTAAGGTTAAGCAATGTTTTCTCATGCCATTTTTCTTTCCTCATGTTGCCTGTCCAACATGCGAAGTATTTTTAATTTTAAGATTAAAAATACTTTTATGCATTGGAAAATTTTCCATGTAAAATATTTATAATATCCATATAGTTATCAAACGTTTCTTAAGAAAAACTATACTTTATCTATTATTTTCACTAACTATTCTCTGTATGGGTTAGGTTGATTTGGCTGATCTGGTAACCACCTTAAAAAATTACGAAATAAATATAAATTATGCCTTTTTCCTTCTAGAATGACTACAGATTATAACACGAAAACACAAATGTTTAGACAAAATAGCTTAAACCTCATAACATACATTTTTATATATTTATTATTCTTATTATATTGACCTTTCAGCCACGCCTGGCTAACAATTCAAAAGTTACAAAGAAGCTGCATGTTACCATATCCAATAATATAAAACTGACCTTTAGTCTTTAAAAAGTGATCTGTCTTGGCTGTATTTTGTAAAATGCAGTCACATTTCAATTATTATACCTAATATGTGTAAATACATTATTATTATTTACAAATAAGTTCTTAAACTTATTTTTCTTACAACATAGAAATGTAAATAAAGAAGTAAAGCAAACAATTATCTCTTCCAGTTACAACCTTTGCACTCATTTGCTGCTTGTCTTAGGTTGCTAAGTCTTATAAAATTTCATAGGTGGAGGATGTGAAACGAAATAACCAAAGAAATCATAAATTGTTATATTAGTACCATAGAATTCCACTATAATTTATCAAGTTTAGTAATTAAGGTGCATTTTGTCTAAAAAATATGAAATTTCGAGCAGACTAAAGACTCAACTTATTAGCTTCAAGATTTGTAAATTAACTAATGTATAATACTAAAATTTTAATTATAATCTACACTTTGATACCAAACTTATTGACATAAATTCATAAAATAGTATTTCAATAAAATTTTGAATGCCAGTCAACAAACGTGATGACCTGGCCTTTGACCAGTGTGGAAGGGGTTAAATTGTCCCTTTAGGATGATATCATGGAATAATTAAAACTTACTGTTTGATGTCTCAACATGACTATTATTTATTAATTTAATATAATCTGTTTAAAACATTAAATCATTAGTTAATAACATTTCCTTGCCATTTATATGTCCTAAAGAGGATGATATCCTGATATATTATGCATTAATTAAAACTTATACTTTTACTAATTTGACTTTATGTTATAATTTGACAAAATATTTCATATTACACATGATACTTTATAGTTTTATCGTACAAATATGATTAATGTCTAGATTTAATTATGTTAAAACCATTATTTGCATATTTTTTACATCTTTACTAATTCAGTTTGCTACAACTACAAATAATACCGAAATGACTTACTGTCTATCCATCCATTTTCTATAAATGAGTAAAATTGCATAAAGCTTTGAGACTGTCTAATGCTTTTAGGAATTGATCACTCGCAAATACACCTCCAAACTTCTTTGGGTACACAAATCTTGTGAAAGTATGGAATACATTTCTCAACTGTTCATAGCTTCTTTCAGACAATGTTATGTGGGACACATAATGTTTCGCTTTCACAAGTAAAACACACTGTTATGTAACTGCTTGTTTGTTAATTTCCAAAAGAAATTCTTTCCAAGGAACTTCAGTGATACAAGTCCTTTCTTGATAAAACCAGGTAATTCTTTCTTGATACAAACTTTTAGCACACAATAATTTCACAATCAATATGTTTCTCGTCACTTTAAACTTAACTACTTTTATAATGCACATGCTATAATCACAGTGATTCACCAGCTCGATAACTTTGTTCTATGCGACTGCAAAACACAGAAACAGAATCGACTTACAGTGACTCGATTACCTATCTATCTGCCACTGGCTTTCTTTGCCAGGCTTATATATAATAAAAAGAGGGCATCTGGATCACACTCGAGCTGGCAGGCAAATTCATGATCCTTTGAGAAACTCCAGTGTCGCATTACTTCCACTGTCGTAACACTGCCCCTTCCTTAGTATTGCTCATCCCAAACAATAGACACTTACATTAAACCAATAGATAATTAACAATAACTTAATTAAATGTACGGAATTTACAAACACAAAATTAAAATACAACAAAGTCTCTTAATTTTACAGGACATATCTTCTTCTGTACTGGTCTCCACCTCATTGGTTTCTGCTTCATGTGGGGTTCATCTGCTCCATCAGGAAATAACCCATTATCGGTAGCAGTCACATTAGTGGTAGTAGCTTCATTAATGGCTTCACTGTTTTCCTTCTCAAAACCGGGTAGAGTTTCTTCTTTGACAGTGGATTTATCAGGTGACACGTCTTCAGCAGCATCATTTGTTCTGTTGTTCACTTTGTTCCAACTGAAATGTCCTGGGCCATGATAATGCAAAAGCCTGTTGGCTTGCACCATCTTTGGCTTACATTGCCAACCACATTTTATTTGGAAAGTCACATTTGAGAGATGATCCACTATGTCATATGGGACTTCCCATGGAGAAAACAACTTGGGAGACTTCCCTTTGGTCTTCCTGGGATTATACAACCATACCTTGTCTCCTGGTACAAACCTGACTTCAGTAGATCTTTTATCATAACGTAGCTTCATGGAATCAGCAGACGTTTTCAAGTTTGAATGCACTTAATGGTGGATATCATCCATCCTTTCCGATAACACTTTCACAAACTCTGACACATTTTCAGGCAACTCTTCATAATGTGGGCATCCTGTTATCAGGTCCACTGGCAACCGAAGTTCCCGACCAAACATGAACTTTGGTGAAGTGTATCCAGTGGTTTCATGCTCTGCTGTTCTATAGACCATCAACAGTGGAGGGAGTTAGGCATCCCACTCATATTGCCGGTTATTACAAAACTCTGCCAATTCCTGTCCCAGTGTCCAATTGTACTTTTCTACCATCCCATCAGACTGTGGGTGGAGTGGCATTGTCCTGGTCTTTTGTATGCCAAACAAGTTGCAGCATTTATGGAACACAGCTGATCCAAAGTTACGGCCTTGATCTGAATGCAGTTCATATGGCATGCCAAATCTGAAGAAGAAATCACTAATAGCCGAAGCTACAGTTGTAGCTTCCTGATTTGGTATTGCATATGCCTCAGGCCACATGGTGAAATAATCCATCACCACACAAATGTATCTGTTTCCAATACGAGTTTGGAGCAAAGGACCAGCAATGTCAATGGCTACTCATTCCATTGATGCACCAACTTGATGTAACTTCATTGGGGCATGTCGCTTATGCTTGGGTCCCCTTTTAGCACAACATGTACTGCAGGTCCTGCACCATTCTTCCACATCTTGCCTCATACCTATCCAGTAAAATCTCTGCCATAGGTGACTCAATGTCTTCTTAAACTCCAACATGTCCTCCTGTTAAACTATCATGGGATTGACGCAGCACAACTTCCCGTAACTTTCTCGGTATAACTGTTTGCCACATTGTCACTTTCCCATCTGCAGTTACCATCTCTGGAGAAGAATACCATCTTCAAGCTTCAACTGGTCCCATTGTGCCCAATAGTTCTTTGTCACAGGGCTTAGACTAGACACCTTCTCCCAAGCAGGGCACAAAACACTTACTTATAGGAAATCAATTTTTGACTTCAAATCTTGGTCTTTCTCCTGTTCTGCTTTAATATCTATACTTGGTTCCTCTTCAACATCACCAATTCCTACATTCACTTTGACTTCAGCTTGATGACACCTGGTTAGTTCAATTTCTCTTTTGCAGCAATGTCTGCAGTCATTTTTACAGGGTCTTCGGCTCAGTCCGTCAGCATTTCCATGAGATTTTCCTTCTCTGTATTCAATATCATAATTATACTAGTCTATCTTTTTGATCCAATGTGCCAGTTGTCCCTCTGGGTTTTTTAATGATTGTAACCAGTGTAATACAGCATGGTCTGTCCTGATGGTAAACCAGGCACCATAGAGATAAAGATAGACTCTTTGCTATAGCAAGGAGTTCCTCCGTGTTACACAGTAGTTCCTTTATGGTGTACTCAGGACCCTACTGATGTAGGCCTCCGCATGTCCGTTTTCGCCCACTTTCTGAGACAAAACTCCTCCAATTCCGACATTACTAGCATCACAATCCAGTATGTACGGCAGTGAGGGATTTGGAAGCTTTAAAAGTGGAGCTAGGCCAATTTTTCTTTCAATGTTCTGAAAACATGCTGGCAAGAAATTGTCCATTAGAACTTCTGGCCTTTTTTTTAGTCAAATCATGTAGTGGAGCACCTATAGTTGCAAAGTCCTTCACAAACTTCTGGTAATAGGTACAGAGTACCAAGAAACTTCTTAACTCTCCCACATTGTCTGGTGTTGACCAATCACATACTGCTTTCACCTTGTCAGGATCACACTATGCTCACTTGCAATGTGACTCAAGTAAAGCACCTCTTTCTGGAACAAGTGGCATTTCTTGGGATGGAGTTTGAGGTTTGCTGCTTTCAAACGCTTGAATACTTCCTCTAGCCAGGACATTTCCTCATCAAATGTTGTTGCAAACACAATGACATCATCCCTACACTAGGTCTATCCTCCATTTTTGGCCTTCCAGTACTCTTTTCATCTGCCTCTCAAGTTTTGCTGGAGCATTGCTAAGCTCATATGGCATCACACAGTATTGCCAGAGACCTTGGCCATAACTAAATGCAGTCTTAGGTTTATCTGCTTCAGCCGTTTTCCCTT